>NW_028277057.1:1812576-1972602 GCF_059951505.1 Python bivittatus | reverse complement strand
TCAGAATTCCCCAGCCAGCCTGGGGAATGCTGGGAGTTGAAGTCCATGCATCTTTAAGTTGCCAAGGGTGAGAAACACTGAGTTAGATGGTTGACTTGGATGGTTCTGCTCTCTTCTTTCTGCCCAAGTAGGAAGACGGGCCACCTTGTCTCTATCTTTGTTGACAAGGTGGATTTCCTACACCCCCTTTTACTCGCCCCTCTCTGCCTGACAGCTACACAAAAGAGAACAAGCTTGTAAAAAAGGAAAGTTTGTTTTACCAAACCAAATTGCCCAAAGACTGACGTTAGCATGACAAACTTTGGGAGGTAGAAAAAGGGTGGGGTGGGGATGGGAACCCTTCTGAAGGAGATTGGGGGCATTACCTGGGGCTCATCCCTGCCCTGTTTCAGACTTAAAGAGAAGTTTAAGGGCAAGGAGTGTGTGTGTGTGTGTGAAGATACCAGCAATAGAGTGTCTTCATATTTACATAGTTTTATAGCCTATGAATATGGGAATATTAGGTCTGATTGATTTGTTGTTTTTAGAATCACTTATTTACTTTTATTTAGATACAATATTGGATCTACAATTCACATCCTACTTTTTACGGAGCTATGCAACATGTTGAAAGATTGGGCAGTACAAATAGATCTTTATGACCACGATATATTTATTTTTTTCTGCATTTTTTTTCAGATAAGTATTGTTTTTAAAAAGATTGTGGAATTATTATTAAAACAGGGATTCTCCTAGGGAGAGGTTCAAAAGCAAAGAGGAAACCCATCTGTTTTTAGCTGGTGTCAATTTATTGCTGAAAAGCAGCACACAGTTTATAAATCGGCAGTAGGCATATGCAAGGAGGAGGAGGTCCACCAGCTAGATATTAGGACAGTGACGGTGCAAAGCTTCTGAGAGAACAGAAGAAAGACAGGATCACATGTAATCTCAAGCCATGGTTTGTTCAGCAAGCCCCAAGTGACTTAGGTCTATGGATCACGCGATGGTGTATGGTCCAACTTATATGCACTCTAAGTACGTTTGTTTTTTGATTTGCAGAGTGTTGGAGGACCTGACTTTGGCTGGTTCTCAGCAAGCACAGAAGTTGGCATATTCTCTCTGGGCTCCCAAAGCCCAAACGGCCACTAGGTGGTAACAGGGAGATACCCCAAACCCTAACTCTTTGTGGCCCAGAGCTGGAATGCCATAGTGGAGATGTCAACAAAGCAAAACCAGGGTAGATGTTCAGGGCAGAATGAACAGGAGGGTGTCAAACCAGCATGCTACATTTTGAAGTGAAATTATGAACAATTCAGGCAATTAAGCTGGCTTCTCCAGCAAGCCTTGGGGCAGATGTATCATAAAGTGTTTCATTCTTGGACTAGAGCAGTGTTTCTCAACCTTGGCCACTTGAAGATGGGTGGACTTCAACTCCCAGAATTCAACTCCCAGAATTCCCCAGCCAGCCATGCTGGCTGGGGAATTCTTGGAGTTGAAGTCCACCCATCTTCAAGTGGCCAAGGTTGAGAAACACTGGACTAGAGTGTTCTGTTAGAACTGAGTTTGATTATTGTCCCTGCTATAGAATTCTGATTTCGTTGTTGTTTCTCTGGTTCATATGTTTGTGTTGAAGCTTATTTTACAGAATAGACTATGTAAGCCACTCAGTTACTGGGTTCACACCCAATAAATAACAACAGCAGCAACATGGGGTGCTAAGCTCTGTCATGATTTCCTGAGCAAACCACATTTGCTGGGGTACACTGAACCCGCTGAGCCAGAAAACCATCGTTTACTAAACCCGGTGGCTGATCTGCACAAGTTAAATTCGCATCAAACAAATCCCAAGCTGCGTGAACCCACCCTAAAGCGAGAATTTTGAATTTGGAGTGATTTTGCGCAGATTAGTTGGGTAGCTTTTGACAGATTCTGCCTACATCCTCTAAACTCGGTCCACTTAAAAAGACCCCTGGGAATCCAAAGAAAAGCGATCAATGTCAGAAAGAAGGCAGGGGCGGCCAGTGCCAAGGCCAGAAGGGAAATCGCCTGGTTGCTGAATCCCCTTCGCCTTTCTCTCTGCTGCTTGTCATGCGAATATTTAGTCTGGCTGAAGGTTCTTGTCTGAACAGGATTAAACAGAGTCAACGGTGGTGAAACCTGAGTCATTCTATGGGGTGCTCCGTTGGAGACAGCCGGGGCGGCACTAAAACATAGGAACGGCTGCGTGAGAAAATTTTAAAGACAACGAAACTCGCACTAAAAAAAAAATCACAAAAAAACCCACCTGTTAAGAGTTTTTATGCAGGGAGTGAAACTAACAAGCATTATCCCGTGTCCCGTTGGGAGAGGCAGTGATGGGTGAGGGGGAGATAAAGGGAGCAGATCAGAGACAGGAACTTTTTCCTCTTCGGCAGTTTGAGCCTGGATGTTTCCTGCTTTCCTCTGATGGCCCCTGCTGGGGAACCACCATGGAAGTGCAAAAGGCACGATGGGCTTTCTTTTCGTGGCCAGCAAAAGAGCAAGTTTGGCTTATTGTCATGTGCAACTCACAAAGCTGAGCCTCAGTGTGTAATTTGGCGGGATGGGGGAGCGATAGGGACATAGCTCTTCGATTCGAAGTGTTTTGTTGCTTTAACAAGCTTCCTGTGCTTTTAGCCACAGTTTGAACCCATAGCTTACCTATGGCTCAGCTACAAAGAAAGTTCTTCTTGATGCTTTCTGCAGATTGAGCTGCTGTTGTGATAGGCTGTTGTTTTACTTGATCAGTTGGCAACTCTTGTGAATCAGACGTTTTCAAAAATACACACTTCTGAAACCTGCCTGGAACACAGGCACGGGTGTACTCTGGTGTGGAATGAAATAGCAAGCTGGCTTGGACACGCAGAAGCCATCTGATTTTGGGAAGAGGGTTAGGGTTATATCTACCTTGGTGCACCCTGGTGATTTCTGCTTTTGCAACCTAAAACAGTTGCTTGGCATTATTACTGTTATGGCCCAGCTCTTGTTCTCTATCCAGAGTCCAGCCTGGGATGAATGCATTGTCCTTCCTTGCACCAATCTCTGCCCGTGCTGAGCTAGGACCTGTTCTTCAGATGAAGAAGCTCAGCTCGAGGCATCTGCATTTCTCTTATTTCAAATCCAGCAAGTTGCATTTTGGTCCTCCGGCTATGCCTCCCTATCCCAGAATAGCCATACCAGCATTAAACGGCTTACTGTCAGCTTGGAATTGCTGATACCATCTCCAATACCATGAAGTATCTTCAGGAACAAAAGCAAGTGGATGGAAGAATTGAAGGAGCAGCTTGGGGGGAGAGGCGGGCCACCCACAAGATCTACCTGGGGCCTGAAAAATGTGGTTCTGGACACTCAGGGTCTTCTGCAGCCAATCTGTTCCATTAAACTAGAAGCCAAAGAGTTTATCCAGGATTGTGGGTTTCCTATTTGCTCAGCATCTGAAAGGAGATGCTGTGGAAGGAAGGGATGGTTCAAAGGAATAATTTGACCTTCACTCACTCAGAGTTTTGAAAAGGCTATTTGTGGATACTAGTGCATCTGGGCTGGAGAAATCCAGATGAGCAGAAAGAACTGAGGGGAGGATCCCTTTCTTGCTATCTAGTGGTCACCTACATTGTTGATGCCCATGTATGGTACCCCACGCTTTGTCCAAACGAGGCTGGGTGATCTGGAGCTCTAACAATGAACTGGATGGGGGGGTTTGAGGTCCATCCTATCTCCCCTTCTCTGCCACCCCTGACATAAGTGGGGCCTAGCCAAGTACCCACCCTCGATTCATAACTGTTATTAGCAACTCATAATAGCTGCTGGTTGACTCCAGGATGGCGGCGTGGAGGGTGATCTGAGAAAAAGTCTTGCCCTTGAGCCCAGGGCCTCTCTAACTGGAAAAGCACCCAAGGGTGGGGCTTGGCAACCCAAATGCATTCCCTCTCTCCCCCTGGCAGTGGAACTCTGTTTGATCTGCAGCCTGTCCTCTTTTCCATCACGGAAAATCAAGGCAGCAAGGAGCTACTTGGCCCCCACCTCCAACCCTTTCTCTCTTTGCAAACAAACCTGGATGTAAGCTATGCCCAGAGATTGTGACTCTCTCAAGAACTCCCTGTAGATCTCATGGGTGTCCAGGGAATTCAACTTGGACTCTCCCAAATCCAACATGGCTTTCACAATTCCAATCCCAACATGCAGGGGCTGTGGGTCCAGGTCAGGCCTGTAAAGGAGGAGAGAAGAAGAGTTTGGTTCTCTTTGTGTGCCTCGGTTGATGTCAGATAAGGGCCTGCTTCACACATCCTGCAGCATTTGCTGGATATAGCCTGTCGTGCAACTAGCTTTTCTGATTTGTAAATTGTGTTTTATTGTGATGGGGCACAGGTCAAGACAGTGGCTACAGCCATGTGATCAACCTCCACCCCTTTCTGGTGTGCATCAATTACTATTAAAAAGAGGGGGGGGCTTTGATTGCATGGTTGTGACTGCCATCCTGACCTTTTTGACCTCCCTGGAGGGTCCTGCTGGTAAGGGGCTAATTCAGTCATTGATGCTTGAACAAACCCATAGCTTAGAGCGGTGTTTCTCAACTTGGGGACTTTAAGATGTGTGGACTTCAACTCCCAGAATTCCCTAGCCAGCCATGGCTGACCAGCTGGTTAGTTCATTTCTCTGTCTTCTGTGACAGTATCCCAGAGAGGCCCTACAAAAATGGGCACATGGGGCAGGGGGAGTATAGCTCTATGAATTCCCTGGAATCAGGAACAAACACAAACAAATAAAACCAAGTTCCTGCCATGAAGAGCTTGTACCCCAACTTTCTCCAATGTGGTGTTCTCCAGGCAAGTGCCATTAGCTTCCATGCTAAAATGAGGCTTATGAAGATTAGCCTAACACATCTGGGCATCATACTGGGGATATTAAAAGGGCCCAGAAGGAAAGTATTTCCCTTGGTGTGAGTGTCAGGCAGTCCTGTCTAGGACACGTGTTAGAAGATCGGGAGCCATCTCTCAAGTCTGTTTCCCTTTTTTGTTTTAAATGGAGAATGTCTTCAGTGATGATCTTATAATATAGGAAATTAAATCATAGTCTACTCTTTAGGTCAGATTTCTGTTATCAGTTGCCCTCCAGATGTGTCAATATTATAGTTCCAGCTATCATGATCTGAACATAGGTGGAGAACATCTGGTTGGAAAGGGTAAATTTAGATACAGAGATCCCAGATAGACCTTTGTAGTTTGAAACCAGCAGTTTGAATTGAGTCCAAAAATGAAGCTCAATTCAGTGAGAACAAGGGAGGATCCTGGGTGGTTCCACATAAAAGTTAATGTTGCCATCTTCTGCACCTGCCAGTGTGCCTGCACCTTCTTCAAGGGTGGCCCCATTAATTAACAGATTGTAGTAATCCAGGGATGGGCAAACTGCAGCCCCAAGGTCACATGCAGAGACTAAGTTCCTTTTCTGTGGTCCCCGCTGACCCCTTTGACTCCTCTTGTTGAAAGTCATCAGTGTGGCTTCCTGCCATTTTGAGAAATGAAATGCGCAAACTTGGAGGGCTATGCTAGAAAATACTGAAAGCTTAACATAATTTGAAAAACCAAAAATTCACCCCCAAATCAAGGGGGAAAAAATCATAGCCCCAACCATGTATATGAGATGGTCCCACCTACTAGAATCATTGCTTCATCTTCTGAGACCCTCAGCTCCTCAAAAAATGTCACATGCTGCCCCCAGCCATCCAAGAACCCGAGGAGATTACAAAATTGGGATCATGCCAGACAAACTAACATTTTAGTAATCTTCCTCTTGGAGATTTTTCAGAAGACAGGAGAGGAGTCTTATTCACAGTTTTTGTGTATTTCATAGCTGCTAGCCTTTCTGTTGCTGTAGAATCTTCCCATGCCTTTGGGGAGAAATGCAAATCCCAGAAACTGAATAATCAGCTGAACTTTTGGCAAAGCAAAAGCAAGGGTGTTAGGCCATTCGGGGCACATCCATTTTCCCTTCTCTTTTGCATTTCAAAACATTTTGCAGGAACCGTTCCAGGCCTTTGTTCAGATTAATAACTGCATCATGAGAATGTCATAGTTTGCCCTCGATGTAATCACATTAAGATGCAATTAACCCAAAGAGGGTGTGAAAGAGAGAAACTGAGCCGTATTTCACAAAGAAGGAGAGAAGGGAGAAAACCAGGAGGTCTGATCTGGAGAACATCTAAAGAACTTGTGGAGGATATCAGTGTCCAAACAAAATCCTCACCTTAACAGCGAGCGTGAGAACCAGAGGCCCACTCAGGTGGGAAGACCCACTCGAGAACAGGGGTGGGAAACTGTGATCCTTGGAAGCGCGAAAGGTTAGGCTGCCAAAAATTGGTTGTGATTCAAGTTTTCAGGGGTGGGGTGTTAAAAAAAAAAAAAGAGAAAACACGAGAAAAATAGGCACATTCCTCTTGTATTTTGTCAGTACTGGTGTCAAGTTTCTTCCTGAGCACAATTCAAGCCCTTGGCTTTGATCTAAAACACTGTACAATATAAAGAAACATGTCCACTATTTTAATCTTGGTTAGGGACCTTTTTCTAGAATTGGGCAGTTCACAGAGACAGAGCCTTCTTCGGTTTGGCACCTTAAATGTAATTTTTTATTCCTCAAGAACAGGCTGTATTTTGTATTAGCTTCCCCCCCCACCCCCAAATCTCTTGCAAACCCTGCAAACCTTTATTCTGTAAGGTTTCAGTGAATAACACTTGAGTGCTATTTTAATTGTGATCTCTTGGGTGGATTTGTTCCAGATAAGTTTTATTGTCTGTCTCCCCGGCTGCTGTTGGAGTTGTTTAATTACTTCTCTTTTATTGCTGTAGTTTGTTTTAGCGTCCGCATCTTGAAAGTTCTTTTACTGAAAGACATGACAGAAATGCCTTTGGTTGTCATTGTTGCTAAACAGAGTTACCATTAGTTCAGTAAAGAGACTTTTCAAAAAATGAGCCACGGTCGCTCAGTTTGGCTCTAGACTGTCTTTCAGGACTACATCTATAGCTTGTTTGTTTTTCGCCAATAATAAAATCCCACCCATCTAGAACTCCTAGGGCAGCTCGCAATTAAAAGATAAAACAATAAAAGCACAACAAATTGCATAATCTATGACTGTGAGAAAGTGCAGGAACAGGCAAGCAAAGGAGGGGATGGGAACACACCGAGAACAGGGTTACTCATTTTGCTCATATATTCAGTTCTTTGTATCTCGCCCCAAAATCCCACAGAACGTTTTTGCAAAGAGCCACCCAAAATTGTGTCTCTGGTTCAACTTCCCCTTGGAAACATCCTAGAGATCGATGTGTCTGTTTGTGTCCCATTCAGTTTCATGTCTGTGCGTCTTCTGAAAAACGACGGGATGGGCTTGCAGAAGTACTCCTATATGAACGAAGACGAAGCTTGGAAGAGTTATCTGGAGAACCCTCTAACAGCTGCCACCAAGGCCATGATGAGAGTGAACGGCGATGATGACGGCGTGGCAGCCCTGAGTTTCCTCTACGACTATTATATGGTATGAAGAGCAATCAGTGCAGGGGAGGCAGCCTTGGGGGTGGGGATGGGGTATGAGAATCTGGTGGGTGCACTCACAAAATGGCTGCCACAGCAGGCCTGGCAAGTCCCCAAATGCCCATTGACCAGAAGCCCTTTGTACGGTTGCAGATAAACATGATGCTAAAGACTGGTGTTTGGCTTTGCCATGTGCTGGCTTCCCACTTAATTCAAAGAATCATTCACATGTCAGGTAGGGCAGGAGGCTGCTGGTCACCCAAAGAAATGACATGGGGCACATCAGTGACTACAGGCACCATGTTGCTATCACAGGAGTAACTAAAGGCTCTGTAACCATTTATAAGGACCTTGCTGCAGGGCATAAGAAAACTTGCAAATTTCTGAAGCTTTCTTCATATCACAAGGGGTTCTTTACAGCATTCTTCTCCAACCTTTTGTCCTCCAAATGTGTTAGACTAACTCCCACAAACCCTAGCCACCATAGCCAATGGAATTCTGGGTGTTGTAGTCCTACTTTGGAGGACAGCAGGTTAAAGAAGATTACTTTAGTGGGATTATGCAAAATTCAATGTATAACCCACCTTTCTACCCAGAATGGCACTCAAGGTGGCCATGGTTGAATGGTGGTCTATTCATTGAATCTCAAAGTTCTTTTTTTAAAAAAAAATAATTTCCACTGCTATATCCATAGCAAGGGTAGGCAACCTTCTGGTAAGTGAGTACTTAATGTTTTTTGCAAGGAAGTGAAGGTGCAGCAGAGAGGGTGATGATAGAATATTGATTATCAGGGCAAAGATAACAATCTTGACCTCCCAACAAATGGATTGACTGCAGCAGTATTCACACAACACACTTAACCTGGTCAATTATAAAACTGGTGTCTGCATTCACCTAACATGCTAAGCCTGACTTGTGTGAATCTTGATTCATTCTTTTGTGGGGGGTGGGGTTGCCTTAGAGCAGTGTTTCTCAACCTTGGCAGCTTGAAGATGTGCGGACTTCAACTCCCAGAATTCCACAGCCAGCAAGGCTGGCTGGGGAATTCTGGGAGTTGAAGTCCGCACATCTTCAAGCTGCCAAGGTTGAGAAACACTGCCTTAGAGTATATGCAAATCCAGACTGCCTGATTAGTATTTACATCTCAATGTATGGTGCAAACCTAAAAAATATGGTTAATTTGGCAACCAAGTTAAAGGCATTGTGTGAACAGTTGTGATCAGACAATGGAGAGTCAACTTGGGATATCACCCTTATCTGCAGGCCATGTTTATTTTTATTTTTATTTTTTTTTCTCCTTGCTAGGTGCCAAAGGAAAAGCGAATCCTTCCATCTGGAACACCAGGGCGCAGTGAAGTTGGGAAGAGGTAAGAAAGAATTCTGTCCTTGTATGTAAACTGAAAAAAAAACTTATTATTTCTAGCAAATGAGGACTTCATAAATCCATGCTATGAAACACCTGTTTCTTTAGTCCAAAAAATAATTGAAAGGTGTGTCAGTAGGTGAAGACAATGGGAGGACTGGAATCTACATTTTCTTATTAGATTACAGGTTATGACAGATTTGGGGGGAGGGGGGTAACAGAGCAGTACTAAAAAAGCTATTTTCATGCCTTTTGGATCTGTGACTACCTCCTGCATGATAGTCCTGGTACACCAGAAAGCTGAGATTGTAGGTTGGTTTATTCCTGCCTTGCTCCCATCCCTGAACTAGGATCAGATGTAACATGCTGGTTATGCACCCAATAAACTATCTTCAGTTTTGGAAAGCTTTACTCTGCTTCCAGATGTATACAGCAGGAAGTGGCAACCTGTGGCTTGCCAGGAGCTGCTGAATTTGAATGCCCAGCAGCCCTAGTGTGCATGCCTAATGAAAAAGGAGCTTGGACGCTGTACTTCAGCAATATCTGGTGGGACACTGTTTGCTATTCCTGGTAGAGAAAGAGGATTCTGCAGCTGATTGACAGCCACCACAAAGCTATGGGAAGAGACAATCTCTGCTCAGATATTGGGCAGAGGTGGTGTGCTTAGAAGAACATCCCAAGTCAGTCTTAAAGTTGGTGGAGACAGATCCATGATGGTTGGGGTGGACAATAGGAACAAGCATGGCAGATCTTAGAGTGCTAGTTTTGACGAGTAAAAAGATGATTCTGTAATGCTATTTTCTTGATTCTGGCTTAAGGCTAGAATCTCATCTGAGGCCCCCTAGGTAGCTGAGGACAACGAGAACTAGGAACAGCAGTGTCTGTGCAACATTTCTGCACGGCATGTAAGGTGATAAACAGCTTTCTCTTTCAACTGCTTTCAAAGCAATTTACACCCACCCTTTCATCCTTCTTGGCTCCCGTGCTTTCCAGAGAATTTCTCCTGGACAGATTCAACAGGCCGTAGGTATCTCTTTGGACTCTATGTACCCTTCAGCTATGTGCTTTACATCTGCTTCTGAACAACTGCATGGAAGTTGAAGATAAGCAATTGGGGGTGGGGGTAGTTTGCTGGGCCAAGCTAGAGGACTGAACAACTCAGCTGGAACCTTTGGCTGGAGAAAGAACTGGACTGTGGAAGAAGGCGGAGTGGACCTGGCACTGGAATAATAATTATTATTAATGAGATGGTGGACAGGACCAAGCAAAATCTCCTGAATCTCTTGTAGCAGGGAAAGATAGCCTATAACCTTCCAGGTGTTGCTGAGCTCCACTCAGGATTCTGGGAGTTGTAGTTGAGCTCTTTCTGGAAAGCCATGAGTTGTCCATCCCTGTCTTTTAGCCTTGCAGAGCATTTTAGGGAAGAGTCTCGGGAGCACTGTGAATGGGTGATGTGGGAAAATCCTGTGAGAACCTGGACTTGCACTCAAGGTGTGTACAGCTGCTGTGCATTAAATAGGGATGGATATTGGAAATGGCTGCATGGTAAACTTTTCATTTAGCAGAATGAAAACGAAAGAATAATCTGATCAAGTTCTGATTTACAGTTACTAAGTGGAGTAATGGTTAGCCCTGGTAAGCTATCACTCCACAAATTCCTGAATTAAATGTCCTTTCATTGGCCTTGTGTTGCTAAGTCCTTTTGCCCGGCTCCTCCTTCTCTTTTAGGCATTGCCACGGGATGGAGTACGAACCAGAGATTTCTTCCTTCGAAAGCTCTGCTCAGCTCATGAAGCTTCTGGCTGAAAATGTTTCAGTGAACCAAGAATATCCGGACTTGCCCAAGAAGAATGGTTTAGGCTTTGAGGGCATCTCTTCTCCTCACAAGCCACCAGCTTTGCCTCCAGGTCCCAGCAAACTAGAGAGCAATCCTGAGAATTATATGATTACTTCAGGAGACATGTACGACAACAGCTCGCTTAATTCCCTCTTTGACTCCATCCATGTGGCTCCACCCCAGCAGAGATGGCAGCCAGATAGCACCTTTAAAGAAGACCCTGAGGAGGTCAGAATTTATGCAAGGTCCTTGCTTGAAGTTATCAAGTCAAGGATGGTCTGCAATGTACATCAGTGACACCAATAAGTCGGGCTTCCCTAGCCATGTGGCATCCAGATGGGTTGGACCACAACTTCCAAAATCTCCAGCCATCACAGCTGGTTGGTTATGGGAACTGTAATCCAGCATATCTGGAAGACACAAGATTTGGGAAAGTTGGGAAAACTAAATATTAATATGTAGCGTAAAATCCAGCTTTTTTGAAATCCAGAATGTTTGGAGGAACCCAGGCAGGGCCATCTCGGCTTGGCCAGCAGCCTGGTTTGGAGTCAAGCTGTGTGGTTCTGCCCACTTCTGTGCAGGATGTGACATGTATGGTATAAATGGGAGCAGCACAAATTGTGGCAATTAGGCGTGTAAAGGAGTGTCCCTTTCATACCAAGTCAGTTGTCATGAAGATTCAGCAGGACGAAGTCACATTTTGGGGGGGAATTCAGCTGTTCCTTAAATAGTCTTCTTGCTTATAGTTAACCATAGTGTTCAGTGACTACAGCTAATTTCTCAATCGCTCTTCTCCATCACACCAGGCCAGTGCAGAAGAGCTAAGAGTTGAGAAACAGGAAATTATGGAAGCTTGGTCCACCCTTAGCAATTACTGGCCCTGAATCCTGATGGGATTTGTTCCCTTTCATCCTGGTTCAAGGAAAAGCAACCTTTATGGACTGGGAAATAATATGGATTGGAATTCTCCGAGGAGGTGTTAGGCACAGTCCCAAATGGCCTGCTCAGGGGAGATTCCGTACAGTCTGTGAACACAATAACCCTGATCGCTAACTCCCAGTCAGTTATATCACGTGAACAAGTTACTGAGGGATCCTTACAACCTCCAAGACAGAAAGAACATCCTAGAGCAGCCCCAAGGAAACAGGGCTCTTCTAGAAATTCTGTCTCTATCTCCTTTTTTACCTTTTGGGGTTCCATGGCAAAGGAGAGTGACAAATGGACCGAAAGGGTTGGGGATGGGTAGGGATCCTTGCCTGTCCACAGAGAGGTGCACACCAGTCAGGCCATCATGGCTTCTTCCTTACTTTTTTGGGAAAGGGGAAGGGGGTGGTTTGGAAGCAAAAGTCCTTGTTTTACAGTTTTCTGTAAAAAAACAGGACTTACAAGCCTCCGTTCCAGGAACTGGAAGGACTTAAGAAAATGGCCAGTACAAGACTGAGCAGTTGATGGACAGAAGCAGGCAGTTGATTGATGGGAATGAGTAGATTGATCTGGGAGGTTACTCCTGTTCAGTCAAGCTGTCCAAACAGGACCAGTGGCTGCCATGGCGGAAATGACCAGTCACTCATTTTCCAGAAGGAAAACATCTTCCAAGATGAGTTCTCTACCATCCCAAAGAAACCACTGTGGAACCCAAAGGTCTTGTAGCACATAAGCAGGCCCAAAGTTTGTGTTCTGCTTTGCAGCAGGCCAATTTCCTATTTAACCCTTCAGTTAAAACTATCAGGGAACCAGGATGTACCAAAGTGTCCAGCAATAGACTAACATCCAAAGACTCCCAGGTTGCTATTTATTTTTTGCTAGGTTTGTAGCCTGTCTTTCATTGAGGAGCTCATTAGGACCCCCTCCTCTAGTTTTTCCCCATAACCACAATTGGATGAAGTTTGTTGGTCTGAGAGAGGGTGACTGGCCCACAATCCCCCTGGGATCTTCTGTGGGTGAGGGGGGATTAGAACCCAGGTCTCTCTGCCTCTAGACCAACATCATAATCACTACATCGCACTAGCTCTCACCCTTGCTTTCTCTTAGGTTTGTGTGGTGTGATCCCAAACACTGTGGTTTGTAAACCATGGTTTATGGCTTAATGTTCTGCATGAACTATCTCCTGCCTTGCTTGCTCTTCTCTTTACCCTCATCCAGTTTGCCTGGGATCTAAAGGAAGCTGGGCAGGTTTCAAAATACAAAACGACTCACACCAAGCTCTTTTGGTTTTCTTCTACTGGAACACCACCTTTTATGTACAAAGAGTAATTAAAATAGCTTAGCAACATCCTTGCAAACGTGGCTG
Organism: Python bivittatus; assembly: GCF_059951505.1. Taxonomy (NCBI): domain Eukaryota; kingdom Metazoa; phylum Chordata; class Lepidosauria; order Squamata; family Pythonidae; genus Python; species Python bivittatus. The sequence continues at coordinate 1,959,597 of NW_028277057.1, read as the reverse complement.
AGGACAGGAGGCAAGGACACTGGAGATCAAAGGAAGATCTTCCACTTAAAACACAAGAAGAACTTTCCCAACCTGGTTCTCCAGCTGTGCTAGACTACAGCTCCCAGAAATCCCTTTCTTTGGGTCTGGTTGCTGGTTGAAATTCTACTCCGACACTTTTAGAGAGCACCAGACAGGGGAAAGCTGTGGTGGGATTAGACTTCTGGGGAAGAATATTGCCTTTTCTCATGGTTGCTCAACCATTTCCTTACACCTAAACCCAGAACATGTCTTCATATTTGCTCCTAGTTCATAAGGAGGTTGCTATCTAGGAAGTGGTTTGGATTGGAATGGGTTTGGTTGGTAAGTTCTTTCCTGGCAAATTTTCCTCCTGCTGCATCTAATCCATCACCATTTCATTCCTCTCTCTCCCTTTCTCTCTTCCTTAGAACTTGTTCTGGGGGTTGCAAAAAATAGCACTCCCTTTTTCAAGGGCTGATTATGTGGTTCTGAGTACAGGGTGGTTCCAGCTTGGTCTGCCCTGCTGTCCTACTTGTTTAGCAGCTGCCTGGGACAGTTAAGGCGATGGTGCTTTTTTTCTTGATCCTCTACTCCTCCATGCAGGCAAAGGTTAATCTGCTAAATTTCTACATACCCAATTTGCCTTGGATCTGGGAGCTGGGGAGGTTTCAAAATACTGAAGAATTCACACCAAACTCTTCTGGTTTTGTTCTCTGCAGTCCTTGATCTTCAATGATATCCTAAAGGCAGAAGCCCCGTGTTCAGAAGGTTATTCCATCAGTGACACCAAGACGTAAGTGAAAAGTTTTCTCCTGGACTATTTAGCCTCCAACAGAGAAAAAAACTGTTATCTTATTTATTTATTTATTTTTTACCAAGCATTTCCTACATTGGTGTACATGGTTATCCCTCTTTTCCGAATCTATAAGTTGGGCTCACTTGAGAACAGTTGGGCACTTCCACACAAAGTCTTAGAGCTGCTCCTGAATCCATGCTGCATTTCAGTGATCCCATGGTAATGGCTCTATTCAGCAAGTGAGCTAATTTATTTCCAGCTCAGCTGTCATATAGTATATCCCAAACCTCTGCAATCCAGTTTTCCAGCTGAAATCCTGGAGTTCTGCAGAGATTAGGGATGAGCTGTTGTCCAGTGACAGGAACGCCTCATTCCCGGGCTGTCCCCCCTCCTCCATGGAGCTTTCATGCCAAGACACTACCATTTCATCATTTGCAGTTACATAGGAAACAGAGAGACAAAGGGCAGAGAGGCCCTTGTGGCAACTGCAATGACTTTTTGAACACCATTAAACCAGAAGACCAGCACAGAAGCTGGATGGGTTCTTGGTTGATGCTGTTTTTAAGCTCTCCTATCGATTAGCAGATGAGAGTTCTAGTTGGCTCATGAACTGGGATTTGTCCAGCTTTGTAGTCTCACTATATTGGTGTCACTGTGGCATGAAAGAAAAACATGTTGGCTCTTGGGTGATTCCTTGTGTGTTTTTCCAAGTAAAATCTCTTTCTGTCTCTTTAATGGTTCCATTCCAGTGACTTTGAATACACCTTGGGATCCCCTAAAGCTATTCATATCAAGTCAGGTGATTCACCCATGGCGTACCTCAACAAAGGACAGTTCTACCCAGTTACTCTGAGGACAGTTGGAGACGCCAAATGTTTACGCTTGTCCTCAAATAAAGTGAAGGTAAGTGACATGAGGCCAAGTTTCCACCAAAAAGCATGGCCCTTGGAGGGTTCATTTTCAGAAACCAGAGCTATTCCAGCCAATAGCCACGGAGATTTCGAAAGTGATTGTCAATCTTGAAATGTTACTCCAAAGGTGGTTTTGGTTTTGCAAGTGAATTTATAAATAAGCACTTGGAAGAAGTTAATAGAATCTATTCTGGCTTCCTTCCCTTTTTCTAGAGTGTTGTGATGGTCGTTTTTGACAATGAAAAGATCCCAATGGAACAGCTCAAATTCTGGAAACATTGGCATTCACGCCAACCAACAGCGAAACAGAGAGTCATCGATGTTGGTACGGAGTTTAACTACTTCGCGGTGTCTTATCCAAGACAGAACAAAAATGGATAGGAGGGCCTTCTCCCAAACAACTTATCTGGTAGACTCTATTTGAACTGCTTCAGGTCCATGGGGCTGGGAAGCAGAGCCTTTTCCACTGTCATGGAGGGACTCCTGCTGATTTCTATTTCCCCCCTCCATGACCCTCCTTCTCCTCCAGCTGTTTATCAGGATGATGGTGAGGGCCAGGAATTTCACTCATCACCTGGAGCGGACTATGGCCATTTTTGTGATACCCATGGTCAGAATAGCTCTTAAGATTGAGAGCATTGGATGGAGGTGGAACTTTCCTAGATCTTAGCCACTGAATCCAGAGGAAAGTTTAGGAGTAGTTCTGAGAAGTAAAAATGTTGAGTTATCACACCTTTTTAAGGTAATGATAGCTAAGTAACTATAACTGGTCAGTTAAAGAAGAAATGCTGTTTTTGTCTCTTTTAGCTGACTGTAAAGAGAATTTCAATACTGTGCAGCACATTGAAGAGGTAGCTTATAACGCCTTATCCTTTGTCTGGAACATCGCTGAAGAAGCAAAGGTAGGTCTGGGGGTCTGAAAGAGGACTACCTCCTAGTGCCGGGCAGAAAAATTACCCTGCATTTTTGAAAACTGGCTCTTATTTAATTTCATGAAGAAGAATTTGGTTTAGAAATTTTAAAGGAGAAAAAGGTCTAGGTGAAGTTCTCATGGGTGGAGTGTGGTGTTCTATCACATATTGAGTAATGATGTGGCCAAGGGTTGTGTATTAATGTCCTGACTTTCATTGGACCATCATCTCTCCAGCACTCTGCCCTCTTCCCGGCTTCCCACACTTCCATGAAATAGTTGCAAGGGAAGACAACTCTCCTCTCATCATTTTTAAGTTGTTGTGTTACTGTCACCATGAAGAGGAAGCCCTCTCCTTGAGAAATTGTTGGAGAATTTCTCCTTCTCCTGAAGAAATTTGGAGAAATGCCCCCCCCCATTTTTCTACCCACAAATTTGGTAGAAAATTTGGAAAAGAACACTTTGAACCAGCCCATCTCCAATAATTACTCTCTTTTGGTTGTGGCCTTTTGACTTTCACCTTGGTTAGGAATGGCTTTTCTGAGCAGTGAGTCTGGGCCATTGCAATGACTCCCACCCACCCATTTGACACCACTAGAGCTTGAGTTCACTCCCTCTTTCAGGGCTACGATGGGACCCAGATCCATAATGGTTTCCATTCGCTTTTGCAGGTGTTCATTGGTGTGAACTGCCTGAGCACAGACTTCTCCTCCCAAAAAGGTGTGAAGGGCGTCCCGCTGAACCTCCAGATCGACACTTACGACTACAGCACTGGGACAAACCGGCTTGTCCACCGAGCCGTCTGCCAGATCAAAATATTCTGCGATAAGGTAGAGTGAGGGGAGACTTTGGCAAATTTTGTGCACGGGCTGGGTGTGTGTGTGTGGAAAGCCTTGGGGTGGTTGATGAGCCAGGGGTCACCGTTGCTGCTTCTTGAACACCAAGTCTTTTGGAGAGAAACTTTGCAAGCAAGAGCTGAAGTGCCAGATTTGGGCGCTGAGGAAAGTTAAAGATGAACAACTAAACCTTCTGGCCTGTTGTGCCTTTGAATATTGCCCATGACCTCTCCCCCTGCACCTGCCTGCCCCCAGTTAAGCCTAGGGAGAAAGGTCTCATTGGTGTGAATGGAATTTCCCCCCTTCTAAGTTTGAATGCAGGGAGGGTGATAGTTGAGAACAAAGGATAAAGAAAGCGAAGGATTCTTGCTCTACTGTTCCCCCCCTCAACTGCCCGATCACCCCCCACCCCATGCAGCAATTAAGTTTAGGGGGGGGAAACATTATTAACCTCAAGTCTAATTGGTAGGTAATTGGGGGCAGGGAGGGGAATTAAAAAGAAAAGAGAGATGAATCAGCAGGAGCCATACAAGGAGGGAGGAAGGTGGATAGATCAAGATGCATGAATGGGGTGGGTCCAGGGCTGGCACCCATGGCTTGGAATACGTCTACTGGTAGAATGTGGCACCCGGAAGATTGAGAAAGGCAGGGTGCACATTCAGTCAATGATTACGCATGATCAAAGGGCTCATCCCTGACCTAAGTAGTATTAGAATTCAGGTGTGGGCAAGTCAAGATTGAGGAATGCCTGGCTTTCAAAGAACTTCCCTTCTTTAGAACATAGCTGGTGGGTTGGGTGTAACTTCTAGAGGATGTTTGGTCCATCAGCCAGAAGAAGGGGCATCTACAGGGGGATAATGTCAAAAAAGCCAAGATGGTGGCCCCCACCATGATCAAGGCCCCACCCCTTTTAATGTGTGGTTGTGTGAAAAAGAGGCAGGGCTCCAATCACACAGTCACAGCTGCCATCCTGATTTTTTGAAGCCCCTGAAGATGCCCTGGACAGAATTCTTCATGCCTGTCTTATGGCACAAATCAGAGTATTCCATGGAAAGAGTTTTCCTGTCAACTGAGGTCAGCCTCCCCCCTGCAAATAACAACTATACTAATAATGTGCTGGGTGGTTGGTGAAAGTTGAACTCTCAGGACCAGCCCTCCCCCACTGCCCCCCCTCGGCTGCTCACTCTTTCACAGTGTTATTTGCGTTTGGAAACTACTTGGCTACCTTTCAAAAGATGTGTGTTAATTGCATTCACACAATTAATATTAGGGAGTATTTGTCTCTAAATTAAATGTTGGAATTTGCAATCAGCTGTGTTGGGCAAATGTAGAAAATTGTTCAATTCAGTAACTGGGTTCAGAGTATTGTATAAACAGAACTAAGAGACAACAAATCGAACCCTAATCAGAGCTGAGAAAACATGATTCTTGAGTTCATATACAAACAAATAAGTATTATGTCCTAATGCGATAGTCTGATTTATGCAACATGCTGAGACTGGTTGGATTCCCACAAGTGGAACCACAAACACCCGTTTTAGTCTAGGTTAGCATAATTGTGTGAATCCAGACAATGTTTGGAAGGGAGAGGGTTTTCGGCCCCCACCTCCCCCAACATCCCCTGCATCACCAGACTGAAGGCACGTCTAACTTCTGAGTTAAGGCTGTTTTCCATCAAAACATGGCTATTTGGGGGAAGACACATTGGGGTTAAAACCATCCTGTGCCTTCTCCCTTTTCCAACTGAAAGGTGTGCCTTTAGAAACAAGGAACATGATGCATTGTCTCCAAAGGCCTTCTAAGATATTTAGGGTTTTTGTTGTCCATGTTACTTCCTATCTTCCATTATAATTCCTTGACTCTTCGGAATTATAGGTTGCTTTTAAAAATAAGTAAATAAAAAAAATCTTAGGGTGTCCTGCAGCAGCATTTCACACGCCCCAAAAAGATGCTTGGAGGTCCACACTGAGCGGCCATGGATGTGAGAGTGAGGTTGTGGCTTCTCTCCTTATCTTCCAGGGGGCAGAGAGGAAAATGCGCGATGACGAACGCAAACAGTTCAGGAGGAAAGGGAAATGCTTGGATGCCAATAATAATGGTGAGTAGAAACAGGCTAGCAGCTCCTTCGAACAGTTTAGAAAGGGGGCCTTCGCAGGTGGATCCAAGGCTGTGCAAAGGAGGCTGCAGGGATGGTGACTAACAGAGAAGCCTGCAGGGTGTGGTCAAAACAGTCAAGATGGCAGTCATAGCAGTGCAATGGAAGCTCTGCTCATTTGTATATGGGTTGCATATAAAATCAGACAGAGCTTCAGTTGCTCCATCATGATGTTTTTGACCATACTCTGCAGACACCCTAGTGTCTGGAAAATGAAAATCCTGCTGTTTCATATTTTTAACCACAGAGAAGCTGCTTTCCTATAAGATCTTTGCCCAACTCCAGAAGCAATTTATTTCCAGCTCAGCTGCAGGGCATCCGGGATTGTACTAAAGGCAATCTTTCTGTTTGAGATACGGAGGCTCTGCAGCAGTTCTCCGTTGGTGGGAACTTTTGCCTCACCCTGCCTCATAGCTACTACAATCAAGCCATCCTCTCTTCCCTCCCTTTAGAGCAGTATTTCTCAACCTTGGTGACTTGAAGATGTGTGGACTTCAACTCCCAGAATTCCCCAGCCAGTGTTCTGGCTGGGGAATTCTGGGAGTTGAAGTCCACACATCTTCAAGTCACCAAAGTTGCGAAACACTGCTTTAGAGGCTCAGCTGCTATAGCATCCTAATGAGAAGCTGTTATTTCATGGGTCTTTTAAAAGCAACAAGGGATACTGCCTTGATGGCTTTGCAGCTCCCCACTGTAGCAACTGCTCAGACTGGGGCTTTGAATGAATTGCATATTTTGTATTCTTCTGTTGCTCAGCTGGTCGAGTTTTGATCAGCTCATGATGTTCTCAGCCATTGAGATTGATGGCAATAAAAATGACCATGGGTGGACTTCCAACTGCTTTTGAGGATTCAGGAAGTAGAAACAGCATCAGTGTAGAAGTATTTGCAGTCTGAAAAGACTCTGGTTCAGCAGTCAGTTGCTTTAGAATTGCCCAGATGAACAAAGGCAATTTGTTCTTGATCCAGCTTGCCCTGATCTGGTGCCCTCTGGATACAGGTAGTCCTTGCTTAACATTCACAATAGGGACTGGAAAATTCATTGTTAAGCAGGGCGATTGATTTTATGACCTTTTTTGCAGCAGTAATTAAGCAAATCACCACGGCCATTAAGTGAATCACACAGTCATTAAGTAAATCACATGGTTCTCCATTTAGTTTGCTTGCCGGAAGCCGGCTGGGAAGGTCGCAGATGGTGATTACATGACCCCTGGATGCTGCAATCTTCGTAAGTGCGAGCTGGTTGCCAAGCACCCAGATTGCGTTCACGTGACCACGGAGGTGCTGCGATAGTTGTAAGTGCAAGGGCCAGTTGTAAGTCTCTTTGTTCAGCACCACTGTAACTTCGAACGGTCGCTAAGAGAATGGTCGTTAAGTGAGGACTACCTGTGTATCAGTGCAACGCTTGCAACTCCAAGCTGCCCAAGAGACTGTCCATAGGATCCAGGTCTGCTGGGCAGTTTGCACATTACACCTAGAATCCAGGCCAGGCTACGCCAGCCCAGCCCCAGCTGGATTTAAAGTCCTGCTTTTAAAATGCTTCTCTTTGCTTATTCTATTTTATTTATTTACTTATGAGATTTAGACCCTATAAGTAGACATATGCCCTCCGGGAAGCTTACAAAACAAATCCATATTCAAAACATAATAAGTAAGATGTCAAATAAAAACAGCCATAAAAACTACAAAAGAGAGAAAAGCAAAAGAGCGGTCACTGAGATAAAAATAGCAGCTGGAACTAGTTTCAAGAGCCTCACGATTGCTCCAAGCCCACAAGGAGGGCTTGGCAAACTCTGCCTAGGGCCTGCAAGATAGCAAAGAAGTCCCTGGAGCGAGAGCTTCATTGTATGGGCACCCCGGCCAGAAAAGTTGTCATTCCAGTAACCACCAGTCAGGCTTCCAAAAATGGGGAGGCTATAAAGAACCAGTCAGATGATTTGAGTTGACCATCAGGGTCATATGGGAAAAGGTGGTCCTTAGACATCTGTTCTGGCACCATCAACGTGACCTCCATCTTCTGCTCACTTCTCTGCCTCCTTTTCTTTGTGCATCTTTCTGGAGTTTGAGACTGCCAATGGCATCTTCTTGGTTTTGATCTCAGTATGATAATGAATTCTTGAAGGATCTCTTGAAATTATTGTTGCCAGAAATGTGAATCAGAAGTCTTCTTGCCTTTCGTGAGACAATCTGCAGGCACATCTTATCGATCTAGCATACTCCTAAAAAATTCAGATTCTCCAAGATGCAGTCTATTAAATAGTCTCAGAAGGCGTTCAGATGGATGAGCTTGTGTTAGTCATTACTGTATTAGATTCAAGACTATTGCTTACTGACTTTTTTAAAGTAGCTTTTGCGTTATCCCTGCTTCACTGGTGAATTTAACTATCTTCACCCAAAAATCTATATACCACATATTTCACAGGACTCAAGATGGTTTACACCACCGCAGAGAAAAATACCAATATATAAATAACCACGGAGGACAGATATAAACAGAATGACAAGCCTATCTCTAAGAAAGGCCTGTCACCATTAGCGCCCATAGTCCCTGAGAAATAAAACAGTCTTAAGTGCCTTCTTAAAGGCCAAAAGGTTAGGGGCACCAATTATCTTGGCACCCAAGGATTTTTCCACTTAGAAGTAGCTCCTAAGCTACCAGCCCCAAGGCGATATTTGTAGTTCTTCTGCCTTTTCTTGCTTAATGTTTTTGGTTCTGGTTTCCTGTGGGGAGCGGTGGGGAGGAAGAACACCGAGTTACAGGTGGAACCATAAATTTCTATGATTTTGTAAGATGCCTCGTGGGGGAGAGAAGTGATTATCTAGCAGCTGAAAGGCAGGATAGAAATTAGCATTAATAAACTAACATGTCTAAAATGGTCATCCAGCTTATCATGGAAGAATAGAAAGACCCAGTGAATTCATAATGTCCCCTGATGCCCAGGGATCCATTTCTGTATGGGTGTGACCAACTTCCATTCATCCAGTCTGTGATTGCTTAATAAAGACAATTTTAAAAACTGTAACGCCAACCAAAAATAATAGTGTTAACAATATAATAATAGGAAAAAGAGAAATAGACCAGTATCGAATTCCTATTTCAGGGATACAAATATTAAAAAAAAACCTGGTGTGAATTAGTCATTTGATGGTGTGAATTAATCATCCGACAGAATAGGTGTACAACATAAATAATAGTTTTTAAATGTGTATTTATTAAACCTGTGTCCGTGCTGGCTTCCAAAGCAGTGGTAACTGGTACACTAAAAATCTTTTTTTATAAAATTCCCCTCTTAAGTGTGTGTGTTTGGATGTCTATAACCTGATGCCTCCAAATGTATTGGACTACAGCTCTCATCCTCATTGATCAGGTTGCCCATTTCAGAAATCTCCTCCTCAAGTAGGGTGGATGACTCCAAGGCTTCCGTAAATCTAGACTAAGGAGCAGGATGAAAACACGACTTTCTCTTCTATTTTTCAGGCTTGAAAAGCTGTTTAGTTTCAGGCTTTCGCAGCAATGAAATCACTTACCTCAAGCCCCAAACTGACTTGGAAACCCAGCCAGTCTTATTTATCCCAAATGTTCATTTTTCAAACCTCCAAAGAAATGGAATGGTAAGACTCCTTTTTTGGGACTACAGCTCTATCAAGGAGCCTCCAGAGTTCTGTTAAGGAAACTTGGACTTCAGAACGAATCCATGCTTTTATATGGTTGGGTTGGAATGAAGCCACCAAGGGTGGCCTTCAGTGAGGGAGAAGATCCACTCTTAGATGTGGTCAAGAGTCAGTGGCTGTCCTGAAAACAAAGAAGTTCTCTTCATAGGATTATCTTGCTATGTTGCACCTCAGCGTAAGCTAGTGTTTCTTTCTCTCTAGCTAAAAAGTTAGTAGTCTTTGTTGTATATCTGATATGTAGGCTCATTTAATGGTTTCAAATAGCGGTGACTAAATATGTAGAATAGGGACAATGTGTTCATGCAGCGCGCTTAGCCAGGTCAGTCATAAAGCTAACAGCTTGGTTTGCATTGCCTGGTTATTTTAATGTATTTGTTTGGTTTGTTGTGTTAGGTTGTACGAACCCAGCCCATTTGATTAGTATACGGTTGAATGATCACGCAAACCCAAGAAAATGGGTTATTAATGACCAAGTTAAGCACGTTGTGTGAACATCCAATTAGTTGGTCGGTCAAGCAATCATATGAGGCTCTCCTCCTGGAAGGAACACATTCTGTGAGGGTGAAACATGATTTGGGCCCCCTACCTAATCTTCCTTAGGGAAAAGGAGGAGCAAAGGAGAGCAGTCAGGTGTGAAAAGGTGTGTAATTAGTCATATGTGACATACATCTAAAGAGGTATGTGGACATATATGAAACAACTAACCTCTGATCCAGCAAGCTGTTTAGTAGAGAGAATATTTTGAGTGGATTCCCCATATAAGCCACCTTTGGAGAAAAAGCAGAATCTAAATCTAATAAATAAATAAAGCTTGCAATGGGGGAGGGGGGTAAAACAGCTGTTCATTTTTGCCTAAAACATCTTCCTCCCTCTTAACAGGTATTACCTACTGCTGGTGTTCCACATGATTCTAGCAGGTGTGTAATGGTTTTCCTTGGGGCAGGGGGGAGTGTCAGCTACCTGAAATACTTTCAGATACTGAGACCAGAAATGTGCTCTTTCCCCATATTTGTTACCTTTATAGCCCATGGAAACTCAGGGCCAAATATTTAATGAAGTCCTTGACCCAGGCATGGATTTACATTCAGACCTTCAGCTCTCTGGGCCATGAAACTCTGGGTGCTGCTCATTGGGTGACTTTCAGCCAGTCCCTGTCTTGGTTGAGCTTCCATGTAGGGGAATTGTCAGTGATTTCCAGCAGAGAATCCCTACGGCCCTCACTGGCTCTACCCTCGAATGAGGGAAGGACACATCACTTGGGGTGTTCTTGTGAGCAGCAGAGAGAGCAGTCCATCAAAATATCTATCTATCTATCTATCTATCTATCTATCTATCTATCTATCTATCTATCTATCTATCTCGGCATAACAGCCCCACTCAAATGAAGATGAAATAAAATGAATGTCCGTTTTCTTTTTTTAAGGACAAAGCTTTATTTGTCTGTCTGTTCATCCATCCATCCATCCACCCATCCATGCAGATTCTTTTTGTTCTCTGAGGGTCTCTCCTAATTTACCCATAAAGTGGATTCAGCTGAGAAGAATGACTAAATCCAAATTGTCCCATGAACTCGAGAACTGAGAGAGGTCTTGAACCTGAGTCTTCCCAGTCTATAGTCCACTCTTTCACTGCTGCACAATGTAGATTCTGTCATGGACATCTGATCTATTTGGGAAGATGCCTTTTGTTTCTGTACGTTAGTGACCACCATTGGATGTTCTGATCTCCTCTTTGTTCCTACCTCAGCTTGCCCTTAAAGCGGAGCTGCCCTTCCTTCCCAGATGAATTTGATCCCATAGCTGCAAAACAAGCTAAAGAAGAAGACCCCCAACGAGGTAATGTTGAAGCTGCAGATGACTTCCTCTGCCTCCCCAGCGGTCCCATGGCCCACGAGAAAGCACGGAAGCAACAGATGCAGAGGGCGCATCCTCCCGTCTGCTAACCGCAGCACTAATATGCCTCAGTGGTAGTTTTTTATGCCAAGTCCTTGTGACATTGCCTTCTTCTCGTCCTGTCTTACAGTTGAGACAGCTTAAAGTTGCCTTTAGTTGTTCAGTTATAAGTGTTTCATCTCTTTTTCTACAGTGGACATGATCTAGGATGTTTCCTCGGTGACGGTCAGGGCTGGGATGTGCTCAGCTGTGACTGGCCACTTTAGGCTGCTCTGGGTGTGCCCCTTTGGTTACTGGGCATTGCCCTCCATGACTGTTTTGGCTTTGCACACGAGACTGGGCACCTAGCTTCCACTGAGGCAGCTGCTCACATATTGTCTGACTGGAGTTTTATGTAGTACTTGTCAGGTTTTATCTGAGCTCTTTATATACACGAGTTTTGTGCTGTTTTTAAAAAGCACTCGATCTGTTTTTGAAACACGGGTTTACCCTGTGCTGCCCAAAAGGTCAACTTAAACCTGGAAAGAGAACAGGCAGGTTGCAGACTTGGAGAACACTGTGCCTGCAACCTGTCGGTCTGGTGACTTGACAGGTGTGCTAAACTTGACATTCTGGGGTCCTGCCCACCCATGCCCATCACTGCCCCACCACAAGTCAAGGAGAGCAGTTGGGGGTTTCTTTTCCACTGGTAGGCAATATTCAGGGGGAGGGAAATCACCAGTCGCTTTCCATCATTTGTCCTGCATTAAGACGGTAAGCATGGCATCACCCGCCCACCTTTTTTTCTGAAGCAGAACAGGGACTGGCATTGAGGGCAGTGCAATTTATGCCGGCATTCTTCTCTGCTGGCTCCTGGACTAGAAAGACCGCTTTAATGGTGCCCTGTGGCTGTGCCCAGAGAAAGTAGAGAAGCATGGAGTGGGTGGGATGAGTCTACAAGGAATGCAAAAAGAACTCCTAAGGACAAGAATGCTGGGCCTCAAAGCAAAGACCAGCGTGGTTGGCTTGGGAGATTCTCCGGCGGAAAGAGAGAAAAGGGGCTACCCTCTTCTGCATCTGCAGGTGGCCTTGACCATTGTCTCTTGTGTCATTCAGTTCTCCTCTATGTCCGACGGGAATCGGAGGAAGTCTTTGATGCTCTCATGCTGAAGACCCCTGATCTCAAAGGCTTGAGAAATGCGGTGAGTTTCTCTCCTTGGTCATCCTGTGTCATGGGAGTTGTTACCTTGGCAAGAGGTGCTGAAGACATCTAGGCCAGAGCAGGGCAACCAGCAGACCTCCACGAAAGGGAGGACAATCTGAGTCAGACTGCCTCCCATCCCAGATATTCATCCCCGCCTCAGTTTCTTTACCCTATTTTAATTAAAGCAGAAATTTTACCTAGAATTTTGCTTAAAGAATGGGGGGAAACCGTTATTTGATGTGTTAAGATACGGGTTCCCCTAATCAGTGTTACGTTTTTCTCTTTCTCTCTCAATCTGAGCCAATTTGAGGATGCTGCATTTCAATGCCTTCTCTAAATACATGTTTGTTCTGGATTATAATTAGCCCATTGGCAGCCTGACCTGGCCAGTGGAGGCCATTTCACATTAAGCTACAGTTTGCTAAATGATGGTTTAGGGAAAAAGCCACAATCAGCTTGGGAAGCAGTTGGTTGGATTTGCACAAGGTACTAGGTCAGGAATGGTGATTTGTATGCCTCGCTGACTGCGTTCATACATTGTACTCTCCTAAATCAAACAGACCACATTATAGCATAATGTCTGAACCTGGTGAATATATACAGTAGGGACAAACAGCTTAAACAGCAGAGTGGTCCTGCTTTTTAGTTTCTGTGAAGATTTTTGTTTGTTTCACCATCAAAGACACCGTGCCTAATTTGGTTCCCAGGCCTATCGTTCTGGAGAAAGCTGTTCTGTTCATTCTGCTCGCTCGCTCTCTCTCTCTCTCTCTCTCTCTCTCTCTCCAATTTGCCTCTTTTCACTTGGGCTGGCTGGAAATTCTCCCCCCTCTCTACCACCATACACATTTACTCAACGTTTAAAGAGCACACAATGCTCAAGCATATTTCTGTGATGTTTATCAGCACCATTCCTGATAACCCTCGGCTTGGCTTTTGCTGAGGCAGAGAATAGAGCAAACAATCTCCTGAAATGATCTGATAGCCATATTTATGGCTTTGCTTTGTGTGTGTGTCTGTGTGCATGTGCACTGGCTTTGCACACTTTCAAATTGGAAAAGAACAAATAGCACATTGGAACAAAATGTCTTTTTCTGGAATTGCCTCCTTGCTAGCTGTAGTTTTCCATGTTAAAGTGGCTTCTCTGCTTGCAGAAATGAGGCTGTTGTTCTCCCCAAAAAGTGATGGCTGAGGAGGAAGAATCATGGACACAGCCAAGTCCATGTACTCTTCTGGGGAAGGGAATTGGGAGACCAGGCTTAAAATTTCCTCCAAAATATCATTTGTTTTAGGTTGGTTCTCAAATGGTATAATGCTAAAACATCATTTGTTTGCTTTTGGCTTAGCACGATTTGTGAATCTTGACTTTGTGGCTTACTCAGCAAATAATGACTAGGCCACTGAGCATGACCTGTGAACCATATCTGAGTATTGAGAGAGCGTCCCACCAAATTGTTCCAAAGGTCTTCTTAAGATACAAAACCCATTGTTCTAGGGCAGTGTTTCTCAACCTTGGCAACTTTAAGATGGGTGGACTTCAACTCCCAGAATTCCCCAGCCAGAGGCTGGCTGGCTGGGGAATTCTGGGAGTTGAAGTCCACCCATCTTAAAGTTGCCAAGGTTGAGAAACACTGTTCTAGGGCATGGAAGGGGAGGAGTCAACAAAAGTCAAGATGGTGCCACAATGGTGTAATCACACCGTTGCAGCCGCCATCTTGATTTTTTGGATCCTCCCCCACCCCCATGGACATCCCTGCATTGTTCTTGTATTGCAGGGGAAGATTAAAGCCAAAGTTTCAGGAGGGAGGGCTGAAAGTGAGAAACAGAGGTTAGCCCAATCCCACAGAATTCATTCCTAGAATGGGTTTTGAACAGGGTTTTCCTGGATCTCTTTCTCTACACCAGCTGAATATGTTAGTTCTTATCCCTCAGTTGTTGGTTTGTGACAAGGGAGTCTCTCTGGAATGAATACAATCTCAACTGGTTTATTATCAGAATTCAGTAAAAAGAACGGTGAAGTATTACGTGCGCTGCAATGCCAACAGTTAGTTTCCGTAAGCACAGGAAGCCCATTCATCTGAATATATATAGACTTTTCTGTTTTTCATCTTCCAGATTTCAGAAAAGTACGGCCTGCCAGAAGAAAGCATCTATAAAGTCTACAAAAAGTGCAAACGAGGGTAAGTGATGCTCCCCTGCATCTTGTATGACATTCCTGGTTCCTGGACATGTGATGGGTGCCGTGCTAGCAAATAGGCAGGAAATGCCTGCATGAGAGGAAGTAGCTAGAACGGTTGGCCGGCTTTCAACAGTTTGGGGAGAGAATACTGTCATTTAATTAATGGCCATTTGGAAGAAATTCTGCACGACTCCATTAAGAGCATCCAGAATCTTGCTGGATCCAGCCAAAGGCATATCTGGTTCAGCATCCCATAAAAGCCACAACCCCTTCCTCCTTGCTGTGGGCCAGAAGGTCTTCTTTAGAGTGATTCTGGAGATTGTTGTCTTATAATTTAATGGTATTCCTGGTTTTGGATCTGGAAAGCTAAAGATTCATGCCTCTGTGTGAACGTAAAGTGTGAAAGGAGAACTCCATGACTAGGCGTGTTCTTTGGCTAAAGAGATGGAAGCTGCTTGCTGGTGGGCTTCAGTGCTCTTTCCCAGTATCACTGCTAGAGAGAGGGGAGAACAGGGACAGTGTAGAGATTGGCCCATTTCCACTGCTGATTTTAGCAAAAGTGAAGCATGTTGAGAGATCCAACCATGGCTAGCCTGGCCCTCAGAAGCCCTTCTCACTTTGCCCAACATGCAAAGTTTACCTGTTGACTAGTGTTCCCACATGGTACCCATGTGCCATGCAGCCGGAATGAAGCAGCTGTCCCTAACACCCATCCCCAGCTATTCAGGGATATAACATTATTACTGAACTCAGTTTCTGAGAAAAACACTGGTGAAATCTGATCATGAAATGACATGAGAAGGGAAGAGGTTCTAAAATGTCCAGGGGAGCCACGGGTAACTGTGGAGTTGTGGCATGTGTCTGCCGGACTTTTTTTATCTTTATGCTTTCCCACAAGGGGAAAAATGTAGTGGAAGGAAAGTGGCTTTTGATAATCCACCCTCTGGAATGAAGCCTGTAATCCCAGCAGCCTTGAACTACTTGTCTTTTGATTATTTAACCTGCTTCATAGATTCTGAAGCTTCTCTACAAATCAGATATCAACATGACCTTCTCAGGATAGAGATGTGGTCCAGGAAAGGACAGAATGACAAGTATATTATGAACACGCTGCATAGGATGGGTTCACTCGCTGCACAAGGTCATCATATGGTTGTTTGGTTGTGACTTAGGGCAATGTGTCAATGTAGCCAAGGTGGCTTATTAAGTGAAGCATAATTAAGCAAGCCATGCCACATGTAAGACAAGGCTTAGGTTACTGAATTAGGAGATCCATGGTGATATCCACACCAAATGTGGAAATTCTCTGGTCAAAGCCTACTACTTTGTCTCACCCTAGCCTATTTCCAGGAATATTGTGAAGATAACATTGGAAGGAGAGTCTTTTACCTTCAGCTCCTGGATGAATTTATAAATGCAACAGAAAAAGTCACTTATTGTCCTAAGACGGGAAATTTTGTTTCAGTTTAGATTACCTTAACTAACTGGACACTCTCCACAATGGGAGCTGCAGTCCAACCCACCTGGATGTGTCAGGTTGGGGGACAGCTGGCCTTGGGCATTAGAGCTGAAGCTTTGGGAAAAGGCCAAGGCCAAAGTTCTGGTTCTGCAATCTGGTTCTAGTTGGCTTCTTCATACTGTGTCTTTTATTTTTAAAATATGAAGTTGTCCTGTGGAAAAAAGTAATGAGAAAGAAATGTGTGTGATGTGTGTGTACATAGCACATGGAATGGTCTGAGGAATTTAACGGATATGTTGTTATCTCCCAAAGCAATGGCCTGAGGTCACCATAGTTTGGGTTTATCTCTCTCATCAGGGCACCCTTGTTTGTTTCTCAAAGCCAGCAGGATTGGAGTAACCCTTGGGCTTAGAGTGGCAGATGATGCTGGAATAGAGCAGTCTTGGGAGGAAAGTTTGTTCTGGATTCCACTGACGGGACTAGTTTAGATACTACAAATACAGCATTTACTGGTTGGAGATACTATCATTTCAGCGAGGGCAGCTGCAGCTTGACTAGATAGCCAGAGTGAGTGGAGGACTTCAGTATTACAGCAACTCTCTCTCTAAACCCAAGATTGACACTATTCTGGTGAAGGTTGATATGCACAATGATGCAAGTTGGGACAAAAACCGAAGCTTTGTTTATATACCAATGGGATGTGAGCTGGAAGTGATGGTTTCGGAACAGGATCTTGGGATCATGGCAGAGAACTCCAGGAAAATGTTGACACAATACGCAATTGCTGTAATAAGCAGCAAAGTCCATGCCTGGAATCTTTAGGACAGTGTTTCTCAACCTTGGCAACTTTAAGATGGGTGGACTTCAACTCCCAGAATTCCCCAGCCAGTCTCGCTGTCTCCCTCTTCCACCACCTCAAGATGAGAACTAAATTCCCTCACTGGCTGGGGAATTCTGGGAGTTGAAGTCCACTCATCTTAAAGTTGCCAAGGATGAGAAACACTGCTTTAGGAACTGAATATAAAACACAGTCTGCCAAATCTGGTTTGGGATTGATGGACACTGAGGCTCCAAGTTTGCGGAGGGCGCCAATAGTCTACAGTGGCCATAAGTGGCACCTCCAACAAATAAAACTTTGGAATACAGGCTGCTTGCTGAAGGACCTAATTCATGGTTGAACCTAGCCATCTCTCCAATATTTTCCAACCTGCCTAAGAACTGAGCAGTTGCTTAAGAATCTTTCACATTCCACTTTGCAACTGAATCTGAGAGATACAAAAGTAGGGTAGCAGGGGGTGGGGGAGTGGTAGACCGCCGCTAATCTTTGTTTCCCCTCCTCTCTCCTCCACCTCCCAATGTGGTCAGACAAAGAACATATTTGGCAGGGGGTGGACCGCCCGTCCTTCCCCTAATCTTGTTGTGTCTGGATAACTGCAGTGTTTTAGCCTATCCCGAAGACTTGGAGGTTTTGTTCTTACTTCTCGCAAGCCTGTAAAATCCCAGCCCCTCTTGGGGCTTCTGTATTTTGGTATGAAATTGCTCCAGATGGTTTTTGTCCCTGGATCTCTGATTGCCAAAAAGGAATTGCAGCCAAAGCAATAGAGTCAACACCTTAAAAGACCAGCCACTTTAGTGACAAGGAGCCCTAGTCACTTGTCCCTACTATGGCACAAACATGTCCTGGTAACTGCCTTTTCTTTTGGCCACATCCTTGTGTTGTTGCTTTCATCTCCCCCTTAGCTGAAACCCTTTATAGAGCTCCACGAGAGGAGCTGGGAGATCATCTTGTCCAAGTGTAGAAACTCATTGCTGCAGCATCCTTCACAGATGTCCCTCCGGACTCTTTTTCAACACCTCGAGCCATGGAGAGCCCACCATTTCTCAAGGCCATCTGCCCCATTCTTGAACAGTCCTTATCGTGGGGCTGCATGTCTTATGGTTTTTACTCCTTCTGTTATTTTTGAGGATTCCTGCACAAGGGCTGCAAGGGTCCCACAAACCAATTCATGCTCCCAAGACCAGTATCATGCACGGCAGTCCAAGTGTCTGTGTGTGTGCAACGCATACTTTCCCGGGGCTGAGCAACCATGCTCCCTCTTCCACCACCTCAGGACGAGAGCTAAATTCCTCTACTGTCACCCTTGGTGCAATGGGGCACCATCCTACTTAGTCCTTTCCAACTTCAGCAGCACCAGGGGCCATGGTGATGATTGTTGTTAAAACATGTGGGCCAACCACAATTGCGTGTTCTCCTTGGCCATCCATGGTTTCTTCCAGATGCTGTCAGTCACAAGATCAGAGCTGGACTTCCTGGTCACTTCCTGCCAGCTATGCCATTCCTTTAAATGCTTCCTCCCACTTCAATCCACTGTACCCCTCTGTGTCCTTTAATGCCTCCAGGCTATTTTTGAATATAGGGTTAGGGCTTATTCAGAAGGGCGCTAGACCCATGCTCAGAAATAGCCCAACTGACAGGTAACAGGTTGTGAGGAGCCTCAAGAGACCTCCTTCCTGCTTCACCCCATGCCCACTTTAGTGCCACCCAGTAGTCAGAGTATGTGACTGACAGAAGGCTAAACCTGATGTTCTAAGCATCTGTCTAAATTCACCCCACCCTGCCTCACCCCACATTAAAGATTGTGATAGATGTCCATCAGGTGACATTTAGTGGGAGGGGAAACAAAGCCAAGAAGATCCACCAATCCTGTTCCTTAACTTGGTCCACAATAAATATCGAAGGAGAAGCTCCTTTGGCTGTTGTCAGCCTTGTTGTTGTGGCAGAATACAGCTTGGCAGTCAAAGCAGCACCATTTATGCAGGCATAATTTACTGCCAGCTCAAGACTGGGTGGATGTCACTTCAACACGGCATCTGAAAGTGAGTTTCTGGTAGCCTGAACTTCCACAGCTGAGAGTCATTGGAGAACTATGGTAACAACGGGGGATTTCATGGTTTAATTAAACAATTAAACAAGACTCCACTAATAATCCCAGTAAAACTGGCACTAACAGGGCACAAAAACATACATAGCTAAAACTGAGCTGAAAGTTCCTGCTCTAATTTGCATAGCATCTTGTAGCTGGTTCTTGGAAGTAGCGGATGAGCCAAGCTAGGGTGGGCCTTACACTTAGTATTTTTTTAAAAATATTGCACTTTCCAGAAAACCTGCTACTGATGTGTCATTGGGAGGGGGGAAGGGGAGGGCTGTAGCCATTGAAAAGAGAGCTGGGTGAAATTTAAAAGAGGAAGATAATGACAAATTCAAGCAAAACGACCCAGCCATAAGCAGCATTTCACCCTACCAGTTCAAAACATCTTTAGCTTTTAACCTTCTTTTCCTTCCGCAAGAACACATTTCATACACCCTTTATGCGAAATGTCAAATTCTTGCTTCCATGGGTTTCAGTGGTGACTGGTGAATTATTGCAGAAATCTTTGTTGGTTTTGTATCTTTCAACCAAGCGACATAATAATGTTAAAAATGAACTTATGCATTCCTCCGATATCAATATACAGTATGTGGCTTTTTTGGGCAAAGTACTTTTTAAGTTAACATTCTGAACTCACCCGTCGTACTAAGCCATAATATAGCTTGTTTGCTTAGTGTTTGTAAGTGGTGATTTCTAGCTTCTGGTTCGTAAGCCATGATTTATAACTTCTTTCCCATTCCTAGTGAATTTGTCTGCTCGCTTTACCTTCTCTGCTAGTGGCAGAGCTGAGCACAAGCAGTAGGTCACACTCGCAATCACCCTGCTCGTGAAAGACCAACAAGCTTCCCCAGAATTCTGTCCGGCCATTGCCTGCGAAGGCGATTCTCAACTCTTGCCTTATGAATGCCTGCACCCCGTTTCTGCCATTGGCAAGGGGGTGCACCAAGTGTAGCCTTATGACTAGAAAGGAAGGGGCTACTCTGCCTTGCCACTTCAACACAAACATTTGCACAATCCTGGTGGGAACCCTTTTGTCCTCCTCCTCCAAGGAGAGGCTGCCAAAGCGCCTTGATCGCCTTGAAGGGGAGGTCAGCCTCCTCTTCTGAACAGCCCTCCAGCTTTGGGAGGGAGGGCAGGTTTCATTCCATGGGAACCAGCTTGCAAAGGGTTTCCAGAGTGGCGTCATGAAAAAAAAAAGCTGTGCCTCTGAATCGCCCCGGGTACTCCACCAAGCCGCAGCTCATCTCCCCCAGCCTGTCTCTTTGCAAGTGCCAAACATTCTCTTCCTCTTTTTTTGCCTGGAGCCCTTGCGGGGAAGGAGATACAGTCAAGCCGCCCAGGTTCTTCCCTCGCTCCTCCCCAACAATGCTTGGCAGATGAGCTCATGTTTGCCTTGGCCCACATCCAGGGCCTGGGCTTAAAAGACCAAGAAGTAGCCAAGCTCAGGATCATGAGAGGGTGTGCCTGGGGCAGGGGCTTGGAGAGGGGCCTTTGGAAGAGGGGGAGAGCTGATGGGAAAGGGATGCCCTCTTTGGAGAGGGTAGCCCAGCCTTCCTAAGGACAATGCCTCCCAGAAACATCAGGACAATGTCCCTGAGAATATCCATCCATTGCTGGGTGGGCTGGGACTTCTGTAGCCCCGTGTATCTAGAAGGCACTGTTTTTGGGCAGGCTGGAGTAGATCTTCTCATAGCATGCCACCCACCTGGAGAACCCCCTGCTTCTGGAACCCTGTTGTCCAACCTGGTGGACAGCGTGTGGCCGTCTAGCTAAGCCCAGCCTAGTTGGTTATGAGTTCAACAGGCCAGGGACTCGAACCATCCTCAAGACCTCCTTAGCACAAGAGGGGCCCCAGTGGGACAGCAATTCAGGGAACACCTCAAAGAGAACATCCTTTCCAGCATAGGACTGAGGGACAGGATGCCCCCTTCTTGCTTGACTAAACTCTGTAGGAAGGAGGGCTGTCGGAGACACCAGTTGTGCGCTCCTATCTGTACTGGATCCCTTCGGGAAGCTCCTTCCTTCGATGTATGCAGCTCAGGTCTGATCCCAAAGCAGCCCTTTTTTGCCCTCTTGGAAAGGGCAATGTGGATATATACACACAAAACATCTATTGGAGCAAAAAAACAAAAAATGTCACTCCATTCTGCAAAAACAAAACACCGGGAAATGCTATTGCCAAGTCATGGTTACTTGTCTGCATAAATATCCCTTTGTGCACCTCAGATAACAATACAACCTATCACTCAGTGCGGCAGTTGAGAAATGTAAAATATGATAGTAATTCACCCAGTTCCTGACTTCACGGTCCTGGGATTTTCCCGCTTGATTTGGAGGCTGGTTGGCTGGCTGGGATTGTGTTCTGGAAGGAAGGCTGGAGGACCCTCCTCTGCCAAAAGCTGCTGCGCAGTGGGAGGGACAGACTGGGCTGCAGGCTGTGCCGGAGACCTCCGCACCAGCTTCCTGGGTATCTGGGTGTGTATGGCTGCCTGAAATGCAGAGCTGCTGGGTGGTTTGGAGCAATGAGGCTGGAGGCCAGGGTGTTGATTCCCCCTTTCCCATGCCACATTCTTCATCCAAGCTTGTGTTTCTTCTGCAGAGAAAGCTCTTATGCCCCACCTAAGGCAAAGAGCACTTCAGATGTATGTAATTTTAACTGGAAAAATAACATAGGGAGGAGGATAAAAAAAAGTCCTCCCCAGCATTGCTGTTCTGGTCAAATTCATAGTCTTTTGATTAATGGCACTCAGTGCTTCCTTTTCCATCTAAAAGCCCCTTCTGGCTCAGTCACAAAAATCCAGCACATCACAAGAGCATCACGTTGGGTGGGAAGGGCTCTTCTTCTGAAAACTGCTGAATTCTCTCCTCTGCGCAACTCCCAAAGGTAGATTATCAAACAATATCCTATACAGTCATTTTCTTCTCTTGCTTTGCCCGTCCTTACTTTGGAACTTGCGCTGTTATTGTTAGCAAAGGGTGGTGTTGAGCTCGCTAACTCTTCCGTCGCTTTGTCCTTCTCTCGCAGCATCTTGGTAAACATGGATAACAACATAATTCAGCACTACAGCAACCACATGGCCTTCCTCCTTGACGTGGTGGAAGCTGAGGAGAAGTTCCAGGTGACCCTCAAGGAGCTCTGAAGACTCCAAAGGCTGCACTTCTGTGGAATGATTGCCAGCGGAGCGGAGTTCCACTCTCCTTCTGCGCAAGCCAAATCCATCGGTTTGGGGTGTTTGACTGGAACGCGACCCCCTTCGAAGGGGGAGAAGTAACCAGAGATGGTGGCCGAGCTCGACACATGAAGAGGGTGTGGAAGATCCATTCTCACTGTGAATGTGGAACTTCTCTCCGATATTGTTATTATTATTATTATTATTGTTTTGTTATTGTTATTATTGTTGTTGTTATTATTATTTTATACTGTATGATGATGCTGTTCGTCTGGCAGACCAAGAATTCTGACCTTTTTCCCTGTTTCAGACGTAGGAAAACGTAGAGTTCTCTCAGGCAGCAGGGTCTAAATCTCCTTTGTTCTGCTTTGTTGGAAATGGTTTAGTGTCAACTCTTGGGGCCGGGAGGCAAAAACCAAGTTCTGGACATGGTGAATTTTCAAAGGAGCTTCAAAGAGACGCTCTGTGGTTCCCGCTCACGCCACATTCCTCCTTGCCTCAGAAGCCCGGATGTCACCATCCAGAGCAACAGTGACTGTTTTATACATTTCCGATGCCTTTTTGTTATTTTATAAATATCTAAACATGTGCATGTGTATAAATATACTTTGTTTTATATATTGACATGGAGGAAAGTAGAGCATTTCAAAACCAGCTGCTTCACAGTTCCCCCGGATTGTCTTTTTTTTTTTTCCCTGCTTTGTTCATTTTTCTAACCTTTTTTTTTTTTTTGTATATATTCTATTGTAATAAAGATTCAGAGACAGAAAGCAAGTCTGGCATAATATAGATCAAAGGAGAGAACCAGTTTTCTATCAGAGATTGTATTCATTAAAATGCAATCTGGGGGGCTGTGGGGGGGAGTCAAGTTGGTGGTCACAACCACGTGATCAAAACCTTATTGCATGGACGTAAAAAAGGGCAGAGCTTTGATCGCATGGCTGTGGCTGCCATCTTGACTTTTTTGACCTCCTTCCAAGGACACCCCTGGGTGTTGCAGTGAGTTACACCTTTTGTCACTCCCCTATGTGTGTGTTTGTGTGTACGCCATCCCTTGTTTTTGGGACAGAATCTGGAAGCTTGGAGGCCACCAAAATTTGTTCCTGCTGTGGGCCTAAGCCGTATCTCTTTCTTCTGGGACAATTCAGGAATCCAATAGAAGAGAATCTCTGTAGCTTAGGGTTGAACTGTGGAGTTCTTGGTGTTCTCTGAGCTTGGTGGTTTCTTGCAGTCATTTCCTTACCCAACTAGGACACATCAGCAGTCCTAGGGAACATGATCCTCTCACGCTGATGATGTTATCTAGTTGGATAAGGAAATGTCTGCAAGAAACCACCAAGCTCAGAGCACATCAAGAACTCCACAATTCGAGAACTGCTGCATTGCTGTAGGAAACTAAACTGACTCCTGCCTCATTCTGCAAAACCTTGAGAAAAACGGGCTCCAAGCAGATCTTGACTCCAAGGCTCTTTCATTCATCCATGGCCATAACTGGTATGGCTGGGCTGAAATGAAAGGGGAAGTTAAGCAGAAGGGACATTTTTTTAACACGCTTGCCCCGTACAATATCCCCTTGCCCTTGAGTTAATGAGACTGCAAATACAGGTAGTCCTCAACTTATGACCACAATTAGGACCGAAACTTCCATTGCTAAGCGATGCAGTCATTACGTGAGTTGTGCCCGATTTTACAACCTTTTTTGCCTCTTTAAGCAAACCTGGCTTCCCCCATTGACTTGGCTTGTCGGAAGCCCCCTGGGAAGGCACAAGTGGCAATCATGTGACCCCAGGGTGCTGCAACTGTCATAAATATATGCTGCTTGCCAAGCACCCAAATTTTGATCATGTGATGTGCGGATGCTGCAATGGTCGTAAGTGTGAGGATCTATCATAAGTCACTTTTTTCAGCGCCATCAAAACTTCAAACAGTCGTTAAACGAATAGTCATAAGTCGAGGACTACCTATAAGAACCCAACAACATGATCCCTGACAATCTGAGGACCATATCAGTATCATGGTAATGGGCCATTTATGGTGTGAGCCCTGATTGGTTGGGATCACTGAGGAAGGGAGGCAAAGAGGAGCAGCAGTAGAGGGGAGAATCAACAGCTATGACTCCTGGGTAGAAAATGCAAGAAAGAATTAACAGAAACAGGTATGACAGGGGGAAAAAAGTCTTCCTTGAATCACAGTTTTGCCCTTTTCCCAAAGGGGTCTTCATGGTATGGTTAAAAAAACAATCAAGATGGCAGCCAGGATGGTGTCACCAAAGCTCTTGCCCATTTTAAGTGCAAGGCATTTGTTTTTTTAACCCCCTGAAGATATCCCTGCCTTTTCCTGCTGGTTCACCAGTGAACATCTAACCAGGCATTGCAAAAGCTGGAAATGGATTTGAATGCACACGCATGTCATCTAGCAGGGAAGCAGCCCTTCCGTTTGCTGGATTCTGGTTTAGCATGTTCAAGGAACCCAGCCACGGCCGTTGCAAGCGAAGTTATGACTTCCTGCAGAATTGTGCAACCTTTCCCAGGATGAAGGCCACCGTTCCCTCAGTGACGCTCCAGGGGTTGCATTCCCAGAAGAAAAACTAAATATGACGTGGTTTCATTGACACCTAAAAGGCTAACGTTAAATTAGCTCATATGATTATACTCCGGTCATATATTTTAAAGTTACCCCTTTCTACTGCGTTAAAAATTACAATTTGGTAAGAACGTTTGGAGGTCTCTGTGGACTGGGCCTGAGGAATTGGGGGGTCATGCGGGAGCCTGGGAATGTAGGGACGCACCCCGTTGCGTGAATTGTGATCTTCCCATGCAGTACTCCAGAGTTAAACAAGCCACAGCTTTACCTAACGTGCAGACCAGAGCACTGATTCAGGTTTTACTTGAATCTGGTGCCATCCCCCACTCTGTGCTACCAAGCCTGGAGGGCAGGAGAATGGGTCAAAAAAGTCAAGATGGCAATCACCACCATGTGACTTAAGTCCTGCCCCTTTTTCACATGCATTGTGTGTGTGACACATGCATAAGTCACTTCCTCGTGAGACGGGCGGTATCTAAATTTGAAACATAAATAAAAAATAAATAACAGAAGAGCAGAGCTTGGATCACATGGTCATGGCTGCCATCTTGACTTTTTTGACCATACCCTGCAGACACCCCTCCCTGCGGAGTTCCTTGATGTTTAAGAAACAGCCAAGACAGTCACACAGCAGCCTTGGAACCGAGCTCACAAAAGTGACTATTCCACCAGCGTTTTTTGTTTCACCTAGCAAGGAAGGGGACTTGGCAGTTCACAATATTTCTATACTGGGACAGAGGAGATCCATCAAGATGCATTTTTCATGCGAAAAATCTCTTCTTCTACAGAATGTCTGAGTTTACATCTCCTGGTAAGCCTCTGTTTTAACTCTGGTTTGTTGACTAAACCATAGTTGGCTAGATTTAGACTACATGCTAAAACGGGAAGACACAAATGGCATTATGGTTTTCTGCAGCACGTTCGACCCATCGTAATATAAAGCTGTAGGAGCTCTTTTCTGTTTCCACATCTGGCTGCTCAATCTGCTCCTGGAACACAACACACTTCACTAAATTAGGTCCAATTTTAATAGGGGCACTTGCCTGACATGCTCTGTTTGATTTGTTCTTTTGGGGCTGGAGATGACCCAAGTGCGCTCTATGAAACAAGACCATCTGCTTAGTTTAGGGTTGACAACCAATCTAACTGAATTACCAGCCACTGCAGCTTCATATACTGTTATGCAGGTAAGATGAGAATTGGTCTGTATCCATCTCCTCCACACCTATAATTGTATAAATATTTTTGCATCTTTCCCTGGGCCAATAACATTATTTTCCCAGCACTTGGCTTTGCATGGTCAAGAAGTTAATCTTGAACATGTCAGAATTTTTCATTTTGGCCCATAATTCCTGCCATGAAAGGTTAGTCACTGACCTGAAGTCGACAGTGAAACAATAGTCATTTTTTGTCCAAAGCTCTTTTTCAATCATACGATACAGTGCAAGTGAAAAACGAACGGTCCGCCATTCAAAAGAACCACAGGATTTCCAAACGACGTAAAAATAAACTCAGCCAAAACCAACCTTGTGGGATCTCTTGCTTTATAATACTGGCACCCATTTGTTGGTGGTGTTGTAGATGAAGGACTGTTTTCGTGGAATGGGGAGATCGTAAGCCCCTAGAAGGAGAAACACAGGATGTTAAGGGATCAGCCCGCAGGAAGCGGGTGCTCCGTGGCATTATTTTTTCTCTCCCACCTCTCGCTTTCTGCATTATTGAAACAGCCACCTACTTGCTGTATGAAGCTTTCTCCCTTCTCTGCAAATGCAAGAAAGAATTTTAGGTACTATAGTTGCTCACATGCCGGCAGCCAAACTTTCCGGTAGCAGAATTGCAGAGGAAGCAGTTCGACTACTTTTTTTTTTTTGTAATAGCTCCAGATCAAATGCATGAAAAGTAGAAATTCGGCAGGTGCAGCTCCATCTGCATGTCGGGCGCAGCACTGTCTGGCAAATTCCTTCTTTCTATGCAGTTCGAGGCACAGATGTGCTGCCAGAGAAAGATACTGGCAAATCTATGCGCAATCACAAGTTGGGACTAGACGTAGGTGCAATGCGCAATTACTAACCAGCCTTCCCCCCGCCTCGTTTGCCGCAGAAGCTCCAAAAATGGTTTACGCGCAGGCTGTGTTCACACATTCTGCTAAGCCATCGCGTCGTTTAACACAGTCTACGCACCCAGTCCAAAGCTAGTCAAACAATATTGTGACCAGATTCACAGCTCATGCTAACCCGTGGTTTGTGGAAGAATATCATAACTGGCTGAGGTTCACACAACATGCACAGGGGGTCTTGCTGGTTGGGGATGATGTGAGTCCAGCTCAGTAGGAAGGTGCCCTGATTGGGAAAGGCTGTGTTCAGTAGGAAATAAGGCTATGGGTAGAAAAGAAAACAGGGAGGCCACGAGCCTATTGACAGGAGAGAGCTGGGGGTCTCTTTGGGTTTGTAATTAGGGGCCATGATTCTACTTGGTCTACTGGAGCATTTGGGAAATCTATGACACATTTGCACATTTCTGTTACTATCAAGAGTACCACAGTTCATAAAATCACAAAGTTGGAAAGAAACACTGAGGCCTTCTGGGGTCTTCTTTGAAAAATGTAAAGGCAAGGGCATTGTGATGGATAGTGTGAGCGAGGAAGATTCTGGATTGGAGCTTCAAGGTTGTCAGGAGGGGGGAGAGGCATTCCAGGACAAGCACCTCCACAGCCTGCATCAAGACTGTGGGAAAATGAAGAGGATGAGGCTGGTTCCTCTCTAGAGCCTCACGGAGTATATTCTATAGAAGCTGTAGATAAGTTTAGTCTGGCGAGATTCTGTCTATTAGGTACAAGCTAATAAAGGATCTGAACTGTACTGGATGACCTCATTGTAGTTCTTGGGCTGAATCTGACAGGCATTCACGAGGTGGATCAAGAAGGTTGATGAAGATGGTGATCGTGACCATGCCAGCAAAGCTCTGTCCCCTTTTGTGGCAAAAAAGGGCCAGGTCCTGAACTGTATGATCATGGCCACCATCTTGACTTCTTTGATCCCCTTGCCTTGTAGACACCCATGCTTCACAAGCTGTTCCCAAGATCCAAAAGAAAGATGGACGGGGTGGGGGACTTTTAATCTACTCAGCTTCATTAGTCCAGGATTTCTCAACCTTGGCAACTTGAAGATGTATGGACTTCAACTCCCAGAATTCCCCAGCCAGCCATGCTGGGGAATTCTGGGAGTTGAAGTCCACACGTCTTCATATTGCCAAGGTTGAGAAACACTATACTGTATTAGCCAAACAAGTACAGAACATTATCCATGAATGAAGAGAAAGTGTCTCTCTTCAGATCTTACTTTGAAAGAACTGGGGGGAGAAAAATCACTAGCAGACTTTTGAACTTCTGTGTTCCTTCAACACATTTTTGTGAAAATAGACTTTCTCTACTCACTCAAACCATGATAGAACACCAAAACAGACACAATATGGTGCCAGTGGTAAGATTTTAACAATATCCTTCTACAGCTGATGCAAGATGCCTTTGTACATAAGCCCCAATATCCTGTAAGATTACTAAAATGTGTTAGGTAAAAATTCCTTCTATTTTTTTATTCCTTTCTTAAAGGAAAGTCGTAGGTGTTCCTTTTTAAAAAAAATCATTTGGCTTTCCACAGGCTTTGAAAAATTTAAGAAACATTCATTTAAGCCCTTCTCAGTTTTTAGGCTGTGGAGTCTATCGCGACAATTCCAAATATTCAGCCTAGAAACTCTATTAGCAGTGATTAATGATCCCTTTGCATAAATCAGAGTCAACATTGCCATTGTCTTCATCTTAAACTCCACATTCACCTGCCAGAGGGACTTAAGAGATTTTTGGTGTCACTTACTTCCTCTAACGGCTGAAGGAAATATGTTACCCCTTGGGACTGATTGCTCACAAATCTCAAGCACACTTTGACCAATATCAGCCCCACTCTGTGTTTTTTTTTCCCAGGCGATGTCTTGTTTATATGTGAAGGAATATTCAGAACTGGTTAAAAGGACAAGAGAGTGGGCAGTCTTGAAGAACATCTTATATTGCTCTTCTGCCAGTAGTAGGAGACAAAAATGTCATTATGACTACTTTAATAAAGCACTGCATCTTTTATAAAACCTTCAAATGCAAAGGAGGAAGAGTAAGGAGAAAAAGTTAGAGGAAGAGGAAAAAATGAGGTAAGGAAATGACAGGACGTCTGCAGGGGGAAAGGGACGAAAAAATCAAGATGTGGCTTTGATTACTCAGCCGTGGCTATCATCTTGACTTTTTTGGCCCAACCCCACCCCGTCATGGATACGCCTGGGAACTGTTTTCTAGTGTGATTGAAAAAACTTGCCCTCTTCATGTCAATGCATTTGTTCTGGCTCAACATTATACAGGATCAACCCAGCCATCATGGGTTGCATGTTGAAGGCTTAGCATCATGCTTCAGTCTAGCTACAACTTATTCAACCAACTACGGTCACCACAAAGCATGACTTGACACAATGTGTGAACTCAACTACTCTGTGCCCGCAGCCTCAACTGCAAAGGAGGGGAAATCATACAACGTTGTCCATGTTGTACCCTGTTCTGCTGCAACATTGGCCTGGACAGCCATCTTGGGAGCAAATCTTCCATTGTCCAAGCTTTGGCTGATATTTGTTTTTGTTTTAAAAAAACCACTTGCCCTAACTTCTGTGGATAAAGGTGGGTTAGAAATCTTTCTTTTAAAAAACCAAATAAATAAACAAGTAAGTAAGTAAGATAGCCTTGGGACAGTTGACAATAAGCAAAGCTAGCTATTAAAGTCATTTCCCGGTTGGGCAAGGAAGCATTACAGGGCAGGAGAATCACATGCTCATCATCTGTCTTCTCGGCTGACACGCCATCCACCCTACGTGCCCCACCACAAGGTCATCGATGGCCAAATAGTGTGCTGGCAATGCAGGGAATTGAAGGATGTTTTTCCAAAGGCAATTCATGATACAACCTGTTTACAAGCTCTTGTACGTAATGACATGGAAGCCACAGGTCCTGCAAATTAATATTGTTAAATAATTGGGGCCCAGCACGCCACATTTCCTGAGCTTTGGGGACAGGTTATGAAAGTCCCATTTTGTGGCAAAACAGATTGCCTCAGCAAAGTGCTTCTTGAAGGAAGTCCAAGAGCTGGACTGAAATGAGTCAGCCCCATCGTTATTTTTGCTTAGCTGCTATTGACACCCCACAGGGCCGTCTGCAAGATATGGTCCAAAAAAGTCAAGATGAAAAGTCAGGTCAGGCCCTTCTAATCTTGGGGATTAAGCTGTCCCATAGGGTAGCCCCCATGACAGAGAAGGCATGCTTTCTGAATCCTGCCAGATGAAGCTGCCTTATGGAGATTAACCCCCATAATTAACCTCTGCCAGAAAGGGGCTTCCGTAGGTCTTCCATCTCTGTTTCCTTTATTCCTTTTATTTATTTATTTAACAAATTTATATCACAAAATGTGACCGGGTGGCATACAATACATAAAAATCATAAACATCATAAAACACTAAGTAAAAACAGAAAAACAAAAAAGATAAAAACTCAAGGTAGTGGGAAAGACAACCATTACTTAACATCACACAACCATCTTGCCTGCTCACCATAGGACCCCCAAGGTTGGTGGAAAAACCATGTCTTGAGGGCTTTCCAGAAGGCAAATAGGGATGGGGCCGATCTTACCTCAGGGGGAATGACGTTGGGGCCACAGCAGAAAAGGCACACCACCTGGGTCCTGCCAGATGTAACTACTTAGTAGGTGGGACCCACAGCATACCCTTCCTGTTTGACCTGATTGGACAGGTAGATGTAACCAGGAAGAGACAGCCCCTCAAATAACCTGGTCCCATGCCATGTAGGACAGTGTTCCTCAACCTTGGCAACTTGAAGGGGTCTGGACTTCAACTCACCAAAATGGTGGCTGGGGAATTCTGGGAGTTGAAGTCCAGACACCTTCAAGTTGCCAAGGTTGAGGAACACTGATGTAGGGGTTTGAAGGTCAAAAACACCTTGAATTGCACCCAAAAGCAAACTGGCAAATAGTGCAGCTCACGGAACAGAGACATAACATGCACCATCCTGGGGCGCACATAACTGTCCGCGCAGCCACATTTTGCACCAGCTGAAGCTTCCAGATATTCTTCAAGGGCAGCCCCATGTAGAGCACATTACAGTAATCCATTCTAGGCGTGACCAGGGCATGAGTAACTGTAAGTAAAGCCTCATGGTCCAGGAAAGGGTGCAACTGGCACGCAACACAAAGTTGCCCAAAGGCCCTCATTGCCACTTGCTCTTCGAGCAGGAGTCGCGAATCTAGAAGGACCCCCAGATTGCACACCAGGTCTGCCTAGGGCAGTGCCACCCCATCCAGTACCAAAGATGGTAAAGTCCCAAATCCAGAATGCTCAGAAACCCAGAGCCGCTCGGGGTTGCCAGGGTTCAGCTGAAGTCTTTTGTTCTTTTTTTCCCCAGATTTTTTTATCCCACCTTTATTGCTTTTATAAATAAATCAAGGCAGTGAATATACCAAGAGGGTTGGCAAAGTTGCTTATTTTTTTGTTTATTTCTCAATGTATACAGCCACCCAAGTCACAAATTGTGACTTCGGGCAGCTAACGTAGAATTAAACCAGTATGAAACCAATATAGAGAACAAAGACATGACCCAGTCAGTGCTTACCCATAATTGTTCCATCTCAAATCCTTTCAGATGGGCTCTTCAGATGGGTCAGGCTCTCCTAATCTTGGTTATTAAGCTGTCCCACAGGGCATATCAATATTGGTGCTGCTTTACTCTTCCTCTCTGTTTTCTATTTTCCTTCCTCTTCCTTTTTCCCCACAACAACAAACCTGTGAGGTAGGCTGGGCTGAGAGGGAAGGACTGGCCCAAAGTCACCTTGCTGGCTTCCATGCCTCAGGCGGGACTAGAACTCACTGTCTCCTGCTTTCTAGCCTGGTGTCTTCACCACTAGGCCAAACTGGCTCAAAATCAAAATGGCTGTTCCCCATCCAGACCCCTACAGCCTCCAGGCACCAGGACAGGACGTCAACAGCATCATTTAATTTGCCTGGGGCAGAGATATATAATTGGGTATCATCAGCATACTGATGATACCTCACCCCATGGCAATGGATGATCTCACCCAATGGCTTCATGTAAATCAAGGTTTCTCACCCTTGGCAACTTTAAGACAGGTGGACTTCAACTCCCAGAATTCCCCAGCCAGCATGCTGGCTGGGGAATTCTGGGAGTTGAAGTCCACCTGTCTTACAAGCATGTCATACTATATCAGTGCTAGAGCAGTCTTCCCCAACCTGGTGCCCTCCAGATCTGTTAGATTACAATTCTCATACAGTAATCCCAGCCAGCACAGCTGTTGAAACAGCTCACTGTGAACTGTGGGAGATGCATCTAACACTTCTGGAGAAGGAAGACTCTGCTGTAGGAGCATTTAATAGCAGGTAGTTATATTCTCACCTGGCCCAGGTGTGACTTGGTGGAATGTATCACCTGTCCAACGGCTTGTGTTTGAGACAAATACGGCACTGGA
The DNA here is from genome assembly GCF_059951505.1 of Python bivittatus. Classification (NCBI taxonomy): domain Eukaryota; kingdom Metazoa; phylum Chordata; class Lepidosauria; order Squamata; family Pythonidae; genus Python; species Python bivittatus. Next base: position 1,927,348 of record NW_028277057.1, on the reverse strand, counting down.
GATGTAACGCTTAGGAGGTCCACAGTAGTCCACTATGTCATACTGGCCGGGCCCTGGTGAAGGAGGATTTGGGGGAGGAGGGATAGCTGGGGCTGAGAAATTCAAGATGCACTTTCTCCTATCAAAAACAAAACAAGACATTATCTAAGTTCTCTGTGGTTTCAAGCAAAACCAGGGTTATTTTAATTGGAGTGGTAGCCTATGGCAAGTCTTCTCCAACCAAAGGCTTGGGGACTACAACTCCCACAGTTCCCCAGTCCACACAGCCTAGGAGAGAGAACACATCTATCTTGACTCTTACTTTGTATGGACAGCTGCATTGCATCATCTTGACTTTCACAGTTCTTGGTGTTTCAAGGTCCTCCAGGATAGCATGTATAGTACTTTGGAGTCAAAGATTAACAGATGCTTCAAAGTGTACAGACGTGCTGTCATAACACCTGCCGCGACTCTTTAAAGCAGTGTTTCTCAACCTTGACAACTTTATGTTGTGTGGACTTCAACTCCCAGAATTCCTCAGCCACCATTTTGGCTGAGGAATTTTGGGCGTTAAAGTCCACACATCTTAAAGTCACCAAGGTTCAGAAACACTGCTTTAAACCAAGCGTTTATTTTCCCAGGATTGCACCGAGAAGTTGCAAACTGGTTTTGCACAAGCACCCTGTGTGCACAGAAGAACCTATATGCCTTCAAATCAGAAACACTACACAGCCTTACTCTAGAGTATCTTCAACAGAAATTCTGCATGATAACTCTGGATAATTTTTAGGGATTTCTTGGGAATAACTGGAAGAGGCTCCTATAGTTGGAAGAACATGGTTCTGCACCAGCAGTCACTGTGGCCTCAGCCTGACTTCACTGGGAATTGGAGTGGCCTCTGTACTGCTGATAGCTCTAGTATTTTCTGCCAGCACAGATGTTCTTTACTCGTCAGGTCTGGTCTACCTCTTCCCTGTTTGGTTGGTTTATTGCATATTACCCATTGCCTGTTCCCCCTCCTTTTTCCTCCACAAAGTCTGCATTAAAAACGCATGAGATGTAGTAAAGATACCTCTGACCGTGTGCAGAGAGCTGCAGATTTGTATTAGGGAGGAGGAAGAGTGAGCTATGGGAAGTACCTGACCAAGAATGTAGGTGGTAGATCTTAATCTTATCTCTAGCAAAATGACTCTGCTGTTTGCAGGACAGTCACTATAAAGTTGACTTGGTTGAGCAACTGGCTAATAGTTTTACTGGACCTTGGGTCACATATGAGTGGGGAAGTATGAAAGCACGTTTGGCTCCCTACAGATTGTTAAAGAGAAGGTCAAAATCCATCTATTACCCACATCGATGCGAAACTAAGTTTGGATTAGAGCTTTAAAAAATGACTTCTGTAATCGAATCCCTTCCAATCCAGGAATGTACTCAGTAATATGTACCATAATATATTTACTATTATGTGCACACTGAGGAATATTTGCTATTAGGTTGTCGTGTCTGGAATTAAGAAAGAATTGCATCCTGGCCTATTCCTGGATGATGATCAGTCCAGAGGAGGTAGATTCACAACCCAGTCCCTGTTAGAATGCTTGCAGTCCAGTTAAACTGATGAGATAACAGCAGTCACGGGTAAGAAGAGGCCAGGAGCACTCACACAGAAATGTCGGGCGGGAGTGTTGCTTCTTGTGGTTTCACGGAGTGTCATAACTGATTATTGTTTTCAGTATAATACCAAGCACAGGCTTTGTGTGAATTCAGTCCAGGCTTCTCTAGTCAAGGGGCTACAGCAGTGTTTTTCAACCTTGGCAACTTTAAGATGTGTAGACTACAACTCCCAAAATTCCCCTCTCTTTTGTTACAGAATCAGACACAATAATAAATCGACTGGCGATCTCCTGGCAAGGGGCATTAGGACCTGGATCTTTGCTGGAGGCTCTTGCCTGACTCCTCCTCCTGCCCACCTGACATTTCCTTCTCTGTTTGTGCATATTTCCTTGGGCACTTTGCAGGTGGTGGCGGTGGTGATGATAGTACTACCCCAACTGGCTTGTTACTGAGTCAGACAAATAGCCCATCTGCTGGCATTAATGGGTAGCTTCTCTAGAGTGGTTGCCCATCTAGACGGCAGCACTGACTTAGCTGTCCTTGGTGGATCTCAAAAAGCTAAGCAGGCTCAGACACGCACTGAGATGAAAGACCACCAGGAAATATTGGGACTCGATCTAGACATTTTTAAAAAGAACCTTGAAAGAAGGCAATGGCAAAACTCTTGTTAGCACCTGGAAATCATTGTGACCCCAAAATGGTGACACGCCCGTGATGACATCATCCCACAAATGCCTTCATGGCGTGCTTGCATGCTGATGTCCGATGCAAGGATGTAAGTCATGGTATGGTATTGGCGTGAGGAGGTCATCATGGTGCCTCATCATTTGCCCCTCTTGCAGACGCTCATAAGACCACCTTGGATTTATTGCCAAGAAACTAACATAGAAGTTTCCATGAAATCACCAGAGTGAACTTGAGGGAGAAGGATGGGAGGCAATGGAGTCGAACTTAGGATTTTCTATATGCGAAGAGGTCCACTTCCACTGAGCTCTGAGCTTGCAGATCTGTATCCAAATCTGCCATCTACAAAACTAAGATGTTGACCCATTTAACTCAGTATTCTCTATTGCACTGACCAGCAATGGAGTTTGGGTGGTGCCTTATCCAAGATTAAAACTGAAGGTTTTAAACAAGCACTCTGCCATTAAGCTAGAGCATTTCTCCATCCTCAATTATTATTGAAGGCACATTGTGTAAATCCTTTCTTTTTCCCCACCATTGTCCTTCATATTATTTAATGAAGAAGGCCCTGGTTCTTTAAATAAGTTGAGACTGGGTATTTTCTATTCAAACTGCTTCAAGATGAACATCTATTTTATTTTGCTTTTCTTTATTTGGGGTCATGCTATCAACATCACCATCAATATGGAATGTTCTTTCTGCAAAGTGTCCAAGGGAAGGTGCGCAGAGAAAGGGTTTAAGGGGAGATGATGCCGGCTGATTTGCTATTTAAGAAGGGGAGCTGGAGATGGTGAACTTCTTTTCAGGACTCACAGTCCAGAGAATCTCTTTGATGGTCCAACTGGGGTTTCAGCTGGCTGCTGATAAGCTGCTGGTCCTGGGCTCAGGGTTTCTGGATTGGTCGTACGACCTGTTTTGGATTTAAAGCAGGACACCAGCACTGGAGGGGACTGCCTTATCAGGGAGTCTTTAATTCGGTAGTGACCTAAATTAAAAAAAAAAAAAAGTAAATATGGCAAACCAACTTCCCAAATGACATAGCCAGCTATTATTCCCTGCGGGGAGCCGCCCAGAGTCGCTTAGATGAGATGGGCGGCCATGCAAAATGAAATAAATAAGGATAACGATAAAAAATACCCCCAGTTAGCTAACACTTTTATTAGGACCAATAGAAATGACTCAAAAGAATATGTGAACTTTTGCGTTCTTTAGAACTCTTCCTGAGCAAGAAACTCAGGCTGGAGAAGAAGCTGGATTCAAGAGTGATTTGGAACTGAGATCACATGTTTGAAACAACTGGCCCACGTTCTTGGACTTCCTTCCATTCCTTGCCCAAGAAAGTGTTCTGGAAAATTTGAAAGAGCTTTTTCATAGATCAAAGGAACAGTGGCTGCTTTCCACTACATTTTAGCCCCAGTGGAAGGTACCCTGAAAGTGGGGTACCAAGGTCCATTACTTAGAACAAGTGTGAAATATTTCAGCTTCTTGGGGAAAAACGTTCTTTTAGGACTACAGAAAAGTATGGGTTGCTGAACTAATGGATTACAGGAAAAAAGAATATGCCATTCTTCTAAGGAATTATTTCAGTTCCTAAATAACAGACTGTTGTCCGTGGAAAACTAAGAATTATACTCAGTCAAGTAGAAAAACATTAGGAAAATAGAGGTGTTTGTTTAATTTATTTTTTTTCCATTGCTAAGGGGCAAATTATGTGGGAACAGGTGAACGACTAATAATCTTGATATACAAGGCTGGTTATGCACGACCTTTTTATATACTTGGTAAGGATGAACTGCCTTTTTCACATTGTACATTTTATTTCTGTTGTCCTTTGAAAATTATAAAAATAAAGCACCCTTTTGCTTACATGGAGAAGGCACTCGTTCATTGCTGCTGAGTGACAAGGCTCGTTTTGTTTTTGACGAGAAGACAGACTTGGCACCAACTCTGCAGTTCTCTTTGCAAAGATCCACCGAAACCTGGAAATGCAAATCTGTGTTTTGCAACAAGCTGATCTTTCTAGTGTCATTAGATGGCTTTTTAATTGGACATTAAATCTGCCTACTTCCAAAACTGTGACGCTTTTTATACAATTACTCAGCCTGAATTATTGCAATATGTGAATGATATTATTCTAGAATAAACTTCAATAACTAACATTAAACAAACCATAACTATTTCATTAAAATACAGAATTTGTTAGGGAGGAATGAAGCTGTATAGAATCAAATATGATGTTCTGTGTTTTATTCTTTAAAGGAATTGTTTTGATCTATGTGACTGTACAGACAGATGTCAAGGGCAGAAACAACACCTGCTGAACTGAAGCTTTTATAATGTCCCAGTCCACATACACCTGCTTTTTAGTGAGTACAAGCAGATAAATTAAGGGCTCATTATCCTACACTGAATTTTGCACACCCCTGCGGGAAAGGTGTAACCTGCTGGATCCACTTTGCAAGGAATTCTTTTTCTGAAAATTAATTATCCTTTCTAATCCATAAAAGACTGTGGCAACAAATTACTGTCCAAATAAAACATCGTACATAGGGACGCCAATGACATAACTGGGACACAGACCCTGGAGCGGCCTTCACCAACCTGGTGCCCTCCGGAGATTAGAATGATGGGAACTGTGGTCCAATTCAAATGGAGAGCATCAGGATGGAGATTCTCCACGACAGGCTTCCCAATGCGACACCAAGCATCTCTGCTGGATTGCAACTCCCATCACTCCCAGCCCCAGATGGCAATCCAGGGGCTTTGGTGCAATCTAGTAACATAGTTTATGCTTGCCAGAGGAGAGAAACAACCCCACAAATTCTAGCTTGATCTGGGTCCATTTTAGATGCCAACAGAATATAGTGAACCCCAGTCTGATCCAAGGCTCTCAAATCAACCAGTGTCTTTGGAGACACCTGAGCCAGCCTTTTTATTAGACCAGTGCTCTTCAGCTGGGTTGGACCTCAGCTCCCATCCCTGTCCAGCTGGCCTGGGGAAACGGAAGAGGAAGCTCAAGACGTTTGGAGTGCCTGAGGTTGTTACTTGATGATCAGCTGCGGAGGCAGTCAAAATGGGCCTGAAAGGGAAGAGTGCCCGTGAGGAGGGGTGCAGGCTCCCAGCCAAAGCAAAACCCAGGTTTAAATCCACCTTCAGCTGTGGAAGTTCAATCAGAGACCTTGGGCCAGTCCCTCTTTTGCAGCATAGCCTACCCTGCAGGGTTGTTCTGGTAGGAAAAATGAAAGAGTGCTATATCTAATGTAGTGTTTCTCCAGCTCAGCAACTTTAAGATGTGTGGACTTCAACTCCCAGAATTCCCCAGCCAGCATGCTGGCTGGGGAATTCTGGGAGTTGAAGTCCACAGTTCTTAAAGTTGCTGAGGTTAAGGAACACAGATCTAATGACTTGAGCTTCTGTAGGAAAGTGGGTCTTATAAGCCTAAAAACAAACAAACAAATTGAGCAATGGGCGGAAACCCCAAAGAAAATATTTTGATTTGTTTTTCTTCTGTTGTTCAAGCTTACTTTTCACCCTCCAGCCCAATCTGGAGTCCTAATGCAATTCTTCCTTTTTCTTCTCACCGTGAACTTTGCTTGAATACATGCTGCAAATATGAGCCCTTCATTTCTTCCCATTTGGTCTCCCTCACCAACAGCCATAAACTATTGTGCTTGTCTACTTTTTTTTTTAACAGATCATTTCCTGTTTGGCTCCTCCAAAGGTTATGCATTAAGGTAGGTCTAAAAGTAAATCATGGGTTAGTGATTAACTCAGGAGGATTTCTTCTTCTCAGGAGAAATCCTCTGCATAATACTGAGCATCAGTTAATATTTTTATTAGGGTGGGAATGGCTGATGATAATATAGTAGCGAACTGCAGAAGAGGGAATGACTTTGGGGCAAAGACTGAGAGATGCATGCAAGATCAGTTGCCTTTTCTTCAGTATCATACCACCATCCATTCATCCTTCTATGCTTCTCACCAGGTAGCTAATGAAAGCTAAGGGTCAGCCCTACGAGGTAAACCAGACTAAGAAACCAGTGCCTTACAGGTCAGAACTACTTTTAGTAGACTATAGATCTTTCTCCTTTTGTCTTCATGAGAGGGGCTTGTCTGAGACATTTTCTCAAGTGACTTTCTTGGCCTGGGCTCAAGCCCCTCTTATCTCACCATTGCTTTGGTAGCAGCTCCTCCTCCTGTCTTCAAGGCCATTCCCTATTCCCTCTGCATTAAGACTTCACACAAACTACTCTTGAACCATACTGTACACTCTTCTGTTCCATAGCTGGCCAGGACCTTTGTTAGGATCAACCACAATACCAAAAACATTGGGCAAGCTTTCAAGGTCTACGAAACTCCTCCCCAGATAAAATGCTACAAAAAAGGCAGGGGTCAGAGAAGAAGTAATACAAATGTACCAAATCATGTCTTTTACAATGCATAAAATGTGGAGTAATCTAGAAGAAGGTTTGTTTATTTACCCCTGTAGGTCTCTTGCAAACCAGGAGAGATCACGCTTATGAATCTACACAGGTGAGACTGACATGGTCCACTCGTGGCCTGATATATCTGTTTCCTGTAATTCATCCCTGACTCTGCTCTTTGCTACACTCTGTCTGATATAAAAAAATAAAGCCATCCATTCCACCTTCCAGATATGTGCATCTAATTTGCTTTTTTTTTCCTTTTTCTTTTGGAGAATGCTGTTTCTGATTATTTGTTTGTTTCTAAATGTTATTCAGTGTATTAACTTTCTATCTGTCGCAGCAGGTGGCGTCACTTAACCAACATGGGCTGATCTCAAGAAAGCTAGGCAGGGCTGGACTGAGTTCATACCTGGTTTATGCGCATCTCTCTTGGGAAAAATCAAATGCACCTCCTCCCCCTTTCATCTGTATTAATGAATGAGTTTTGATGGAAATGGTCTAATGAATAAATGCTTTCAATAAGATAGAAGTCAGCAGCTCAGGAAGGAATTCCATCCTCCTCAATCAGTTCCCCATCCTGCCTCTTTCCAACCCTCTGAATTCCAGACCGGCTTTCTGCTTTCCACCACCCTTCCCTTGTGGCTATACATAATTTCTTACATTGTATTGGTTGGGGGCTGGCGTGGCCCTTTTGGAAATCTTCCTGGCGAATGGTGGATGAAACATGCTAGAGTACCCCAAGCTGAAGTCCCTCTTGGAATGCAGAGAGGGTGGGAGGTCGTAGGCATTTGAAGCAGGATAATTGGGAATTCTCTGGCGAGCGATTCGGACATCCTGCAAAGATTGTAATAAAACGAAGCAGTGGGGACTTTACACCATTGGGTCAGCTTTACCACCACCCCCCTACCCCAAAAAGAACAGTTATGTCTGATTTTTCTACATTGCTGGCTAAATCTAAGACAAGGAATGACAATCTTTTCATGACAGTGACACATTCCATGTGTCTCACCAAGGATTTTGGGGGATGTGGTGCCAAAAGGTGTTATCTCCAGAAAGCCCAGGGGCAAATGTTGTGTTCATTTTCATGGGCGGGTTGTGGGAGTATATTTTCTTTTGGTTCCCTACTCACATCTTTGTGATGAGATTGCCATCTTAACAAGAATTTGCATCCCAGTGAGAACCAACTCCTCCCTGGAGTTGTAAAATCACTGCAAGCTGATTTATTGCACCGCTTTCACATAGCAACTCTTTCTTAGGCCTTTACTCAATGTGGTGACAGCTGATATTTATTTGCCACCCCAGTGACAGTTTGGACATATTGTCTCCATGATGACGTAAATATAAGCTCTCACCACATTAATCGAATTAAAATGTACCATGTGATTAAAATCCTCTCAAAATTAAAACAAGCTGGTATACCAAGTTGGTTAAGAACATGAACTCCAAGGGATGAGTCTGGTTTAAACGCCAGCTCAGAGTTGTCAGGACCAGCCTACTTCATAGGGCTGTTGTAAAGCTTATTGAGATAATCTGATCTGATTATGTGCCATCAAGTCATTTTTGACTCCTAGCAACCACATTCTACTCATTATTGTTTGGGAAGAAATCTCGTGAAAAATCAGGATAGAAAGAGTATTGATGCTTTTGAACTTTGGTGTGGGAGAAGACTCCTGAGAATAACATGGACAGCCAAGAAAATGAAGAAATGGATCATCAAACAAATCAACCCAAAGTTCTCATTCACGGGACAAATGTCCAGGCTCAAATTATCCTACTTGGGACACATAATGCGAAGACCTACTGTAGCTCTCTGGAGAAGGCTCTAATGCTGGGAAAGGTAGAAGGAAAGAGAAGAAGAGGACGACCAGCAACAAGGTGGATGGACTCAGTTACTCAGTTCTCAGTCCTTCAGAAAGTTGAAGGACCAAGAGTTGGGAACAGATCCTCCTGGAGAAAACCATCTATATAGTCACAAGGAGTTGACACCGACTTGATGGCACATAATAAATCAGTCAAGAAATCTCAGCTTGCATTCCTTTCTACTCCAAGATGTCAAGTCTCCAGAATTCAGACTCTGTCATATTAAAAGCACAGTTTGGAAATATGTCTGATGAAGAAGAGAATGGAGCAGAACTCTGGTTTCCAAAGTATATTTATAGGACTGTCTTGGAAAGATGCATTTGAATATTCCCACTTGGTAAGCATATCTTGGTAAACATATCTTCATAAACATATTCCCACTTGGTAGTTATGAAAGACTTTGGTAGCCACTGAACACCAGAAATTGTTCTCCAGAGTAATACATGTTTGGTCTTGGGAATGAGCACCATACAGCTGAGTTTGTTGATAGTACTAAGCCAAAGTTTAACCATGGTTTATTGAATAAACCACCATTGGTTGGCTTCACAAATACACTAAGATGTAAACTCTGGTTTATAAATGGCTGACTTCCCCCAACTTGCAAAACTGAAGAATCATATTTTAGCTTCTTATGATGGGTGAATCCAGTTCTGGACAAGCAAGCACACAAATGTTGGGGTTAAGGTTAAGATCAGGGTTAGTTGATTCCACTACATTTTAAAGGCATTTCTTTTGTAGGTTACATTTAAGGGTCAAAGTCAAGTTGAAATACAGCAATCTCTGCCAGTGGGTGAGTGCATTTCTATCTGTCTATCACAGATCTCTTCCTAAGTATAGGAAACTCACCCTTACGGTTAATGCAATGCTCCTAAACAGCAGGAAAACAAGTGTGAGCTAGAAAGGATGATAGTGTGACCTTATTTCTGTCATTTCTCCTCTGTACATAAATACCACTTACATAAACCACGGGCCTTACCAAAGAAGGGAAAAAACAGGTTCCTTTCCGAGACTGGGAGACGTTGTTGAGAAGCATAGATTGATGGATGACATTATAAAGCCCGGGCCCTGGATTTTCATTCTGGAAGAAACACAACAATCATTAGGAAGCTGTCACAATGGTTTGCCTGCCAATATTCAGGAAATGGGGCTGATCAATGAGTCCTTCAAACAGCTATAAGAGAAGAAACATGGAGGGGTTCCCAGTATGTGTTAATGTTTGTCACTTAAAAGTTAGATTTTCTGAAATTGTCTTGCTTGATTTAAAGCAAGGGCTCCCCACATGTGCTCCAAAGTCCACTGGTGATCCATAAAAGTCCTACAGGTCTATCCTGGTTGAGATCCAAAAATGTTTTAAAGGGCCAGAATCTTGGAAAATCTCAAAATTTGGGAGATTTGGCCTTCTCCCTCCAAAACTCACTAGATTTCACCTAGGAACACCAAACTCTTGTGAGAGGTGGTGATCATATAAGATTTTGGCCATTACAATTTAAAAAAAATTTTTTTTTCATTTCTTTTTGGGATCCCATCTACTGTACTATATGGTGACTACAAAAAGCTCGGAGATACAGCAGTCCCTTTAGGAAGCTGGGAATCGCTGATTAAAAGTTGCCAGCAATGAACTGATGTGCAGACTGAAAAACAAACACTATTTTCAGTGACCAGTACCAATCAGTGACCTTATGTCAAAATAGGCGTCCTTTTTTGCTCTTCTATAAAAAAAAGCAAGGGCTTGTTTTGCTACTTAAGCACACTGCTAGTAAACAAAGATTCTTTATGGGTATGCTAAAATACGCAACTTTGCCAAATTGACCCAAAAGCGTCAAGAGTTCATTGCCCTACTTGGGAGCCACTACAGAATAAGGTGCCAATTTTTTTTTATTTTGGTGCCAGAATAAGGGCTTTCCACCACCTAGGCATGGAGGGTTTACCTGACACGAGGGTGAACTCATAGGTGGAGACACACAATGGCATGATAATGTGAATACCCCTCCCATTTTCATAAGCCACTCCATGTCTTGCTGGGTCGTGGTTTCTCTTTTTGCTCAATTGTCACCGGCCTCCAAGCAGGTTCTTCTTTGCTTGTTTCAAAATCAAAATAATCTCATTTTAATGGAGCGTCTCAAGTTGCATGGCAAAACAGCCCTCAAGTGGAAGATTATGTTTCTCCTGCGTCTGTGCAACGGCATACAGAGACTCGTGGAGCACAAATCCGTGGCGTGCTTAATCCCACCTAGACATCTGATTTGCCCTGAATTGTTTCAGCATGTGGGCAGAATGTATTATTTCAAGGAGCCACACCCCTCCTGACTCAACTTTCCATCCAGAACGACATTTCTTTTATTCCCCAGAGAGGGCTGGGTGGGTTTTCTATTTATAGAAGGAGAGAAAGCAAAACAAGCTGGCTGTCCTGAACACCACCTTCCGTCTTCTGCAGGTGACACGTAGGGCTTCATCCAAAGATGGCCTTAAGGCTGGGTAAGTCAGGACTGGATGCGCAGAGTCCAGCAAAACAGCGATGTTGGCCGGGGCAACCTCTAGAGAATTCAGACCGGGCTCACCCCTTGCACTAAGCTGTGGTGGGCTTAATCACACTTTGTTGAGCAACCACAACCCAGGAAGCCACAGATCATGGTTTAGAAACAGTATCTGAGCTCATGTGATAGAAGTAAAACAAACCATATTGTGGCAATGTTTGATGAGTTGGGGCCATGATTCAACCTCTTGCCTTTCTGGAGAGGCACAGGAGACCAACAGCCACGAGAAGGTGGTCATCTTCTGATTGCCAGTTTTCTCCGGGTTTTAAGAAGAGGAATTGAAGGGGGAGGTCTCTAAAAAGCATATTCCCCAAAAACAAATTCTAAAAAACAAATTCCCCAAAATTGGCTCCCAAAGAATTTTTTTTTCTATATAGGAGGAATTTAGGGAAATTAAAGGTGGGAATGAGAGCAGCAGGACCCTTCACACTCATAATACAGAAGACAAATGTGCAGGCAAAGTTTGGGCCTTTTGCTGCTGAATTTTGGCGATGCAGACTTGCAGTACTCATGACCCCAGACTGCCAACCCCTGACGTGGCATGATGTATAGATCTAGCCAGAGGAATCTGGGGGGTGTCAAAAAAGTCAAGATGGCTGCTGCAACTGTGCACTCAAAGCTCCCTTCCCCTTCCAGATGCTTTGCATGCCCCACACACTTGCAAAAGGGGCAGGTTGGATTATGTGGTGACAGCCACCACTTGAATTTTTTACTCGTTTGTGAATGTCCCTGGATCCAGGTGGGACAGGGAAACCTGCTGGACACCGAGTTGCCTTCTCTGCCTAGATAAAACCACAGTAAAGAATATATACTGAGTCTTTTTGTTCTTTCCAGTTGTTTTCCAATGCCCCCTTCCTGCCTGCCTCCCAATCCCAAAAATGTTAGACACGAGTCTGCGCTTTGTGCCTCCTCTACTAACCCTATGCTGTTCAAGGGTGACTGCATGGTATGGTCAAAAAAGTCAAGATGGCATCCATGACGGAGCAACCAAAACTCTGCTTTTGATGTGCAACGCATTGCCCTAAAAACAGGGGGAGCTTGATCTCACCATCATGGCTGCCACCCTGACTTTTTCGCCACACCCTGCAGACGCCCTGCCAGGCCTGCAGACTGTCTTAGCTGCAAAAAAAAAAAAAAAAGTCGGGATGCCAGCTTCTCTCTCCCTGAAACCTGGGAAGAAGCAAATATTCTCTAGGGATAGTCGAGAGTCTGCCAAATCTTTGTATTCCTTGTGGCTTGGCTCCCTGCCTGCGAGAGTTATGAAGCAGGAAATTCGTGGGAGGAGAAAGGGGCACATTGTGGAGCTGACTTCAGGCTTTTCAAAGGCTGCTGCCAGTTGGGCTTCTGGCTTTGAGAACGGAGCGACGGGCATGGCTCTTCCGTTGCCCGGCCAAGATGCTTTCCTTGGCTCTGGGTCGCTGGCGTGGAGAGTCGGGAGCCTCAGCCAGCTCTTGGAAGGAGGGGGCCGGGAAGCCGCATTATTTTTGAAGGTGGAGGAGAAGGAGGGAGGGCAGCCCAGCGGGGCCTCTGGCCTGGCTGAAGAACAGGAGGTCTGGGAGACCGTTCTTCCCATCTGCTCCTTTCTCCTGAAGACTGGCCAGTCGTGGAAATCAGTGTTTTCCAACCTGGGCCACTTTAAGATGTGTGGACTTCAGCTCCCAGAATTCCCCAGCCAGCAGGAATTCTGAAAAGCTTGAAAAGTGCTGATCGAAAGAGAAGTTTGCTTTTCCCAGGTGCAGCATACCTCGACCCCAGGACACAAGGCAGCCTTGATGCCCTCTGTCACACCTGTTCACACAAAGCTGGCTTTATCTCATTCCTAGCTCACACTATGAACAGTCTTGTGTTGGATCTTTCCATTCCGGAAAGTAATCCCTTTCTCCTGCTTCATCTGACCCTGAGCCACGGTGTGTAAATCTCATGGCGCTTCCCCTCCCTTCCCCACCACTGCTTTGGGGGAGGCATGGTCATGTGACTAGATCAGGCTGGATCAATCATGGGTAGGTTTTCTGGGAGGTGTTTCGAGGGGGGGGGAGGAATACAAATCCTTGCCTGTTCATCAGTCAGTTAGCATATTTCAAATATTCTTCGCATCCCTAATGCGGGCAATACATTTTATGAACCATAAGGACGGCAACCGAAAGCAGGCAGCAGATCATTTTGCCAGCAAGGCGTAATGTTTATACAGTAAGGGCTGGATTATGCTAAAGGTCCCCAGTAAGGAAAGTGTGAGTGGAAAGGGCTGAGAGAAATGAGGAGGGTAAGACAGAGTCCCATTATGAACAAATGGGGAACGTGGATTAATGAACAAATATGGCACCTTCCTTTAGTTCAGTGTTTCTCAACCTTGGCAACTTTAAGACGGGTGGACTTCAACTCCCAGAATTCCCCAACCAGCCAGGCTGGCTGGGGAATTCTGGGAGTTGAAGTCCACCCGTCTTAAAGTTGCCAAGGTTGAGAAACACTGCTTTAGTGAATAGCACATATCTAGTAACACCATTGCCTTTCTCTCTTAGGAGAACTCAAGTCACAAAAGCAAATCACTTATTTATTCATTTCTTTTTTCCCTTGATTTTAACTGGCTTGTAGCCCTTTATGGCCACCTGCTAGAGACCTTGGTAACTGGCCGTATATAATTTCAAAATAAAATCGTTTTGTTTGCATTTCAGGTGTTAAGAGCACGTACTTTCCCCCAGTGGGAACGTTTGTGTCTGTGTAAAGCAAAGTCATATAAAATAGCCTCCTTTTATAGGCACAGACATTAAGAAGCAGGGGAGAAGACACCACACCTTTGCTTCTGGAAAGAGAAAGAAGATCTTGGCCTGTAGGATGCTGATGGTTTGTTCCTCAGGAAGGCAATGGATTTTGCACTGAAATTCAGATTTATTTTTTTTTTAAATGTCTTCAGTCCTTGAATTAATCTTGAATCCTTACAGAACCATCTCATTGGAGCACGTCAAGCCAACCAATGATGTATGATTCGATTTTTCATCTTTTAACTCCATGGAAGCACCAGAGTGGGAAGCTTCACTTTAAAGAAACAAACAAGCAACACACACACACACACACACACACACAAAGGGGCTAATGTGTGTGTTGTGCTTTCTCCCACAGTGCAGCTTGGGTCTCCTCATTTGTGAAGCTCTACTGTCCTCTACTGGTCAAAAAGAAACATGATACCAAAGTAGGAGAATCTTTTCTGACTAAATCAGTCTCAACTTCCTTTCCAAAGGAAGGATTTTAGGTATCAACCATGACCATGATTTCTAGGATTCTTGGTATCAACCGTGACCGTTCATCTGGTATAAAAACCAGTTTGGAAATCTGTTTATGGTAGAAGAAGGCTTTGAGATGCTATGTGGCTTACAGAAGCTGATTTTTCCATATCAGTGTGTACCTTCTGTATCCAACGGAGCAGACGATACACAACATTTCCCTCAGGCATCACACAGCAATCAACCAAGACTTAGATAAATGAGAGCATACCCTTATCAACTTAACAGTCGATAACCAACTCCAGTTCAATGAGCACTGGGAGAGAACAACATGTCCCCAACTTGCTGTCCCATTACATACCTATTAACATCAACATCACACAGGAAGAAAGTAACATCCAGATAAGACACCCACCACATCGTTCACCAGATAAATCCCCCAGCTATGAGGCATCCATCATTGACAAAACAGCATTGCTTACAGAACCATCTCATTGAAGCACATCAGCCAGCCAACCAACTCCTGGCCTGACGAAGTTATCTACTGCAGCAGTGTTTCTCAACCTTGGCAACTTTAAGATGTGTGGACTTCAACTCCCAGAATTCCCCAATGGCTAGCTGGGGAATTCTGGGAGTTGAAGTCCACACATCTTAAAGTTGCCAAGGTTGAGAACTGTACTAGAGTAATGAAAACTCTGCAGCACAAAATCCAGGCTCAGAGAACACCAATGATGCAAAGTGGCAACCTGAGCTATGCAGACCTGCAATCAGAGGGGTATATTCCCCAATAAATCCCTTCACAGACAATCTCAAGACTCAAACAGATGTGCCAGACTCTGGAGGATGAAATAGAATGGCTCTTACCTCAGGATATTGAAATCTCTTCACCTGAGAATTGAAGCCTCTCTTTTCAGTGTTGGAAATCACTTTGGTATAGAATTTGAGAGGGATGGAAGAATGTGGTCCTAGTAAAGAAAATCAGTGAGCATCGGGTTAGGATGGGGAGAACCCAGGTTCAGATTTCTGCTCAGCCATGAAATCCATTGGATAAATTATAGCTTTGCATTCAGTTTCAACATTGTTAAGGAACTGGAATGTTTCAGGATACCTGTCTATGGTGTTATCATTGTCAATTACCCTATTTTGCTTAGGTACATGAACATGATGGTATGGAATTGACATTGTTTACTGATATTTAATTAAATTGATCTAGAATTTTGGATTTGGTCTATGGATATGGTAGAATGAGTTGGCAGAACGGAGCATATTTTTTCAGACTGCAGAACATGAACCTGTTTTTAACTTCCCTAAATGTATGTATCTATCTAAGCAGAAAATCCTGCAGAATTAGTTTTCTACGCGACTGAATTAATTTTTTAAAACCCACAACAGCACAGGAGCTAAAAATGGCTTTAAAATGTGCTTTAAGTCTCAAACGATACTGCCCCATCTAGTTTCTTTGGGAACAGTTCAGCAGTTCTGGCTGCGTTCACACAACATTCTTAACCAGGTCAGTTACACATTGAATAATTCCATTTAGACAACACACCAAGTTGGTTAACCTTGGTGATTTTTCTGGTGGATTGATATATTGTGTGACCCCAGGCTGTTTGGTTAATTTATGTTTCAGTGCACTGTGCAAATGGGTAAATTCAACAACTAGCTTAAGTGTGTTGCATGAACACCGTCTTCATCTTGCTTCCATGAAACCTGACAGATGTCCAGATTAAAATCAACTATTGCCCAGAGTTGGGATGACATCACCAACCACTGCCAAGTACCCAATCTCTTGATGATCCCCAATTATTCAGAGAAAGAGCCACAATGATTTGCAGGCAACTCCAGTATTTTCTGGATGAGCTATCCTCCAAACACCCATTTCCAGGCCAAACATTTTAGCACTGAAGATGTTACCTAGCCAGGTAATGAAACATTTGCAAGAAAAGAACCAAGCTCAGAGAACCCCAAGGACTCCAAGCCTTTAATTCTCAACAAGCAATTTGCTTTTAGAGAAATAGGGCTCCTGACAAAACAGCAGCCTTCCCCAGCCTTACCCAATCATTACTTTGAATTATAATGCCCATAATGCCCAGGAGCATAGGCTTTGTGGTTCCAAAATACCTGGAGAGTGCTGGATTGGGGAAAGCTGTCCTGACATGGTGGAATAATTTTGTTGGGGTTTTTTGGTGGGGGGGGTATGTTTCACACTTTTTCCCCTCAGTTATTTATTTATTTCTGATTTGTTTCTGACCCACCTCCCACAAACTCCCACAAACATTGGGCAGAATTTTTTAAACGATCAAATGATCTCCAGGTGAGGGAATCTTTTATCCTCGTAAATATGGAATGTGAGTGTCAACTTTTTCCTAAAGAAGCCTTGCAGAGGCTAAACGCAGCTGTTTTATTCCATAAAACCCCAATTTGGAGTTTTGTAGCATGTCTTGCAAAGCCCAGAACTTTTGCAAATTGCACATCTCTGCACTTAAACCATAATGTTGTGGTTTTGTTTAGTAAAAACCAGATCTCAGCCACTGGGGTTTACAGTAATACCTCGGTTCACGAACACTTCTGTTCATGAACAATTCGGTTCATGAACAGCAGCGTTCGCAAATTTTTGCTTCCGTTCATGAACTCCACATCGAGTGAAGAACACAACCCGCAGCCATCTTCCCTGCTCTGACACGTGGTCGTGGCTTCCTCTAGGCGAGATCGCGGTCGCAGACAGACACTTGCTGTGAAGCTTTTTGGTGTCACCTCAAGCAAGGTTAGTGTTCTCTCTCTTCATACTGTACTGTACTGTACTTTGTTTCATATTTTTGTGGTTAAAAAAAAATACATACGGTTCAGAACGGATTAACCTTATTTACATTGAACCTTATGGGAAAATTTGATTTGGTTCGTGACCAATTCGGTTCGCGACCAGAATCGTGGAACGCATTAAGTTCGTGACCCGAGGTACCACTGTATAAGCAACTTCCAAACTTCCCACCCTCCCGCCTGACTTCTACCAGGGCACTATTTAGAGTCTATGTCATACCTCCTTCTGCACTTGCAGGAGTTGCATAAGGATTAGGAGGTCTTGTTTCGATGATCTGAGACACAGAACACATATCAGAGTTGGTCTCTATGACAGACAATTACGGCAAGCTTGGCGAACGGACCTGTCTTCGTTTTGCCATCATGCTTCTATAAACTGAACACACACATCACATTATTACAATCAGGTGACATCAGAAAGGGAGCATTTTACAGCCACCAGAAGCACTGAACCATTTCACTGGCCGGTTCTTGTCAATGGAAAAAAAGATATCAGCTTGCTATTTGGAATTCATCCATTTTGCCCACTTGGTCATGAAAAATTAAGAGAATGTATAAGTGGCAGCATGCATTTTCAGTCTGGATGGTGGCATCGTCTGAGTAGGTTCCCTTCCTGCTTCATTCTATTGTAATAGAATTAATGGCTTTAATGCTCTTGATCGGATTCCACTTTTAGTGGAATATTCTACATGGAGTATGGGAGGGTTTTTTGTTTGTTTGTTCAAATGGCAGTTCTGGGAGTGAGGGAAGAGATGGGTAGGATATTTGGAGGAAGGAGAGTAGGAATCTTTTTCAACTGATTCTTTTACACTTTGCACTCAAAGTCCCATGCATTTTTGCCAGCATTTCTCCTAACATATCCACAGATGGATTTTCCTTAATGTATACCTTTTACTGAGTTCTGTTCTAAAATATAAGATGCTTTTCAGCACCCCCTTTAAATGGCCACATATAATCCTTTATTTGGGGGATTAAACATTTGAGGGGGGGTCTTCCTGGACCCACAGCTCTTACTTGATAAGCAGGCGTCCGCTGTCGGCAGGAAGGCCTTTACACAGCACCCTGTCCTAGTTTGAGGGCCCTTCAGACAGTCAGTCATGCCTGGTCACCTCGTGGCTTGACTACTGCAACACGCTCCACTGGGGGCGGCCCTTGAAGCCACCTGGAAGCGTCAGCTGGAGCAGAATGCAGCAGCACAAGCAGTAATGGGCATGCCTCAGTATGCCCATGTAACACCTCTGCTTTGCAAGCTGCACTGGTTGCTAGTTTGTTTCTGGGTATGATTCAAGGTGCTGTTACCTATAAAGCCCTATGTGGCACAGGGCCTGGTTGCTCGAGGGACCACCTGTCTCCCACAGTATCAGCTCGGCCGATCCGATCTGGCAGAGTTGGTGCACTCCAGGTTCCTTCTATTAAACAATGTCATCTGTCAGGACCCCGGAAGTGTGCCTTCCCTATTGCAGTGCCGGCCCTCTGGAATGAGATTCCCCCAAGAGCTGAACAGCCCCCACCCCGAAGACCTGGCTCTTCAGCCAGGCCTTTTCTTCTTTTTCTCTGTTCCCATCTGGGTTTGGCACCCCTGCCATCTTTGTTCTGTTCTGTTTGTTTCATTTCTTGCTTAAAATGTTTTTAACAATTTGCAAACTGCCCAGAGTCACTGGGAGTCAGGCAGCATGTCCATTTAATACATTATTATTATTTTAATATATTGGGCCAACCAAGAAAATGGGTTAATTCCATGAACAGGTTAAGCCTGAATACAACATAATGGTTACATGATAGTACCATCAATGCATTTTGTTTTAAAATAATAAGAAGAAAAAATAGCCCGTTGGTCAAACCGGTGGTCCAAAGCTAAGCGGGGCTGGGCCTGGTTAGTTCTTGGATGGGAGCCCACGTGGAAGTCTCACAACTGGAGGCTTGTTCGCAAAGCCGAAAAATATCCTGGCAACGACAAACAAACTTTGAAACGGTAGCCAAGAAAACTGAACGGGCATGTCCATGAAGTCGTTCAGAGACTCTATCCTTGCCACTGGACAGGTTTGGGCAATCTTTTTGTGGCTTTTCGAGACCCGTTTCTAAAATAGCTTATTACTTTGTCTTCCTGGGCCAATAAAGGGGCGAGGGCTGCAGCCGAGGGAGCAGTGGGGCAAAATGAGTGCTTTTTAATACACCCCACCTTGATTTTGTTGGCATAAGACGGGGCAGAGAGAAAATCAACCAGGCTTTCAAGATGCTGTTATTCAACCTGCCATCCATAAAGACCCATGCCACTTTTTTGACCCGGCCTCCCTCGAAGGGCTGACACCTTTCCTTTTTTTCCCCCCAGTTTTGGGAGGCGGGGAGATGGGTCTGGTTTTTAATTGCATTCGTTTCAAAACAACAACAATTATTTGGGCCAAATTTAAGTCAGAAGGGTTTGCAAGCCCTGCAGAAAAGGAGCTTGGGGGCTGCCTGGGGCCGTGGGGCTGCAGGTTGCCCACCCCTGTCTCAAGACCGCAGCTGCTGCATGGACAGATTCACCTGGAAAAGCCCCCCCAGCCCCCCCCACTGCCAGTGAAAGGCTGTTGCTTACCTGGCTTTTGGCGGACATGTACCGCCCGTTGCCCTAGGCAACCAGAGAACAAAGGCCGCTCCTCCAATCCTTTCCAGCCTTACTTCGGCGAGCCACCGAGTGGTCCAATCACAGAGCAGGTCTCTGGGGAACCCTTTACTTCCAGACCCAGCTCAGTGGCTGGGATGCTCTGCGGGCCAGGAGAACTGAGCAGCAATTTTTCAAAGGCATTTGAGCCTTCCTTCGACTTGACTGGTGTTACTTCCCACACAGCAGCTTCTCCATTCTTCAACCCGGCCCTTTAAAATGCCCCAAAACAGATAAAATCCTGTCTATCCCAATAAAACAGTGGTTTCCTATGTTGTTTGTTTCAGCATGCAAATTTGATCCTAGACCTTCTCAAGCAGGGTGATCGACTCCCATCTTAGGGAACTGTTTTTTCCAGTCTCAGATGACCCAGATATTTCCCTTGGTGGGTGGGTAAGGATGGACTTTATTGCTAAAAGCAAGTAAACCATGTATTTGTTTTGCAACTTTTATTCCCTCTGTCAGATGCGCATTTGTTTAATTATGCCCTCCTTCGTTTCACTGTTGTTATCCCTTTGTTGAATATTTCCTCCAGCATTTTCAGACTTTATTGTATTCCCACCAAATACAGAAGAAAGTCCCATTTTGATTATAAACCCTCCAACACCCCATTGAGTAATGATGCATCATGTCTGAGATAAGAGTAAATGCCAGCAACATATCCTGTTGTAGCCTAAGCGCAAAAACATTGGGGGGAAAAACACTTTATATATCTGGCAGATTTTCTCCCCCCAGAAAGGAGACCTTGTGGTGCATGGAACTGTTATCCATTACGTTAAGGCACAATTCCCCATAACTGACTTTACTCCCCTATACAGCCGTAATGATCAGTCCTGCATTTGTGATGGAACACAGTAGAGATCCAGGTTCTCAGGAAGGAGGAAGCGCATTGCAGGAAGAAAGGCGGGGAGACAAGAGGCAACACAGTCCAGAGCAGGAGCACGGGAAGAGGAAGAGACTTAGGATAGCCACTTCCTAGAATCTCCCAGGGTATATCCATTAGGTTAGAGTAGCACAGATTTAGTCTAGCAAGATTCTGTCTACATGGTGTAAGCAATAAAAGAACTGAACTTGGCTGGACTGTTTCCCTGTTGTTCCTGGGCTGGGCCTGACAGCATTGCAAGATTGTTTGTGAATTGCATTACATGGCACAGGGCCTGGTTCCTTGAGGGACCCCTGTCCCCCATAACATCTGCCCAACAGATTCAATCCAGCAGGGTTGGCGCGCTCCGGGTTCCTTCAATGAAACAATGCCATCTAGCAGGACTCCAGAAGCGCCCCTTCTCTGTAGCAGCGCCTGCCCTCTGGAATGAGGCTCCCCCTGGGATTCAGATGGCCCTGTTCTGCTGTTCGTCAGAAGAGCTGTGAAGACCTGCCTCATCACCCAGGCCTTCACTAAGAGAGAGTGAGACTGTTAGCAAAATTTGAGAGTTCCTGACTCTCCCCAATTAGGATTCAGTCCGGCACAAGATCAGACACAAAAACACCAGCTGAGATTTTAAAGTTTTATTGAAAGCAGCCCAATAGAGTCAGCTGGGGTCTCCCCTTAAGGCAGAGAAGCACACCGATCACACTCAAAGAAGAAGATTTTATATGCATTTCTTACACAGAGATACAACAATTAACAAATTGATTGGCTAAAATTGGCATAAATTTGGGATCCTCCTCATTATTGGGGGAAACTAATCTTCCTGATGACCTATTGGTTGCTAGTCAAAGTTCAGGGCACCCCCTTTAATCTTCTGATATTTATTGTTTCATGAAATGCAGAGGCATCACCAGAGCAGCTAAAGGGTGTTCTGAAGGCTATCAGATTGGGGTCACTTCCTCCCATATCTTTATAGCTTCGACACTTAAGGAGACAGAATGTCTGCCCAGTATTTTTCAACAATAACAGAAATGAGAGAAATTTGTGAAGGATCATGAACATTAGTTTCCTTGTCATCCCTTGGCTCCCCAAATGTAAGTAAATAAAGATGAGAGAAACTGAGAGCCCTTCCCATAAGGTTTCAAGACCAAGCAGGTTGAGAGCTGGTTTGATCTACTGCAGTGTTTCTCAACCTTGACAACTTTAAGATGGGTGGACTTCAACTCCCAGAATTCCCCAGCCAGCCTTGCTGGCTGGGGAATTCTGGGAGTTGAAGTCCACCCATCTTAAAGTTGCTAAGATTGAGAAACTGGTCTAGTGGTGAAGGCACCAGGCTAGAAACCAGGAGATTTGAGTTCTAGTCCCACCTGAGGCATGAAAGCCAGCTGGATGACTTTGGGCCAATCCCTCTCGCTCACCCCAGTCCACCTCACAGGTTTGTTGTTGTGGGGAAAATAAGAGCAGGAAGGAGTATTAGCTCAGTTCCCCGCCTTGAGTTATTTATAAAAATAAGACAGGCGGGATTAAAAAAAATCCCTACGACTCAGCCGCCTGCCGCCGCTCGCCAATGCTCCGGCTAATTCCCCCAGCGGCCACTAGAGGCCGCCCGACCCAAAGGCAGGCGCGCTGCTCAACCCGCCGCGGCGCTACCCGCGTCCAGCGCCGGAGCATCTCCCCAGCTGGACGGGCTGCTGCGAGGAAAGAGGAGCCGCGCCGGCTTCCGCCCGCTTTGGTCTCCTCCTCCTCCTCCTCCAGCCCGGCCGGCCCTTGCAGGGGCGAGGTATCCGGGGCGGTGAGTGGCGGCTTCCGGATCCAATCGGACGCTTGTTGTGCAGGGCGAGCCCGAGCCGGCGCTGCGTCTCGGCTGGGCTTGCAAACGCAGCAGCTGCAAAGCGGAAGCAGGTGAGCGTTGGGCGTTTTGCAGAGACTTTAGCTGGGACCGAAAGGGGGGCGGGGGCCATGCCGAGCCAGGGGTCGCCTTATTTAGCACTGAGGGAGCCACTGACGGGCGCCCGGCGGAGGACACTCGGGGTGGCGACGCTCTCGCTGTAAGAAGGGCTGGGGTGGAAAGTCCGCGGGGTGACGCGGAGGGTAGGTCAGCCCAGGAAACGGGATCGGCCTGGCTTTGGCGAAGTTTTCCTAGCGGAAGCCGGCCCGGGCGTGCGGGTGAGTTCCGAAGAGGCATCGCTCGGGGATGCGGCGCGCGTGTGTAACTCCGGAAGGGGGTATACGCAACGTGTGTCCATACAGTAGGCATGGATGGCTGTATTCACGTGACACCCTGTCCTGATTGCGGCATGCACCCATTTTCTGGGTTTCGCAGTGTTTTTGAGCTGTAAACTCACCCGGCGGGCTAATTCATCCCGTGAAAAAGAAAAGAAAAGAAAAAAAGAAACGAAGTAAAGGTAAACCAATTAAACAGAGCGTGCTCTGCTGTTAGGTTGGGGGCTGCCCTTGTTCGGGGTGTTGTGTGAACCGGACACCAACTGAATGCCAGACCCAAGTAGGTCAAAGCAGGAATCCTGGGGCCCCTGGATGTTCAGGGCCCCTGAGCTGGCTCGCTGCTGAGAAAAGATGCAAGGCATTGCGATGAAACACAGGCAGTGATTTTTTAAACTCTGATCCTTTGATTTCTTCTCTGATGTTTTTAAACTCTGATTTTTTAAAACCCCGAATGGAAAAGCTGAGATGAAGGGGGCTTGGAAGGAGGTGTCTTAAATTGGATGCACTGTGTTTTTGCAAAGAAGTATTCTCAGACCACAGTTCTCAAACATTTTGGTCTTGGGACCCCTTTACATTCAAATGGAGGACCCCAAAGAGCTTTGGTTTATGTGTTATATCTATCGATATGTACTGGGTTAGAAATGAAAACTGAGGAATTTTAAGACATTTATTTATTGTACTTCGCAGACCCCCTTTGAGAACCGCTGTCCTAAGAACCTGAAAGGGTCTGAGAACTGCACGGTTGAAAGTCGGGGGCTTACGGCTCGTGACTCATTGCAGGATGATCCAGACTTTCCTAAAGGGTTTGCACCGCCTTCTCCAATCTGGTGCCCTCCAGATGTGTTTGGGATCACAACACCCAGAAATTGATAAAGGTGCCCTGCAACGTCTGGAGGGCACCAAGATGGGGAAGCCTGAATTAATCAGAGGCACAGTGAGAAATGTCAGTTGCAGAATCTGTAGTGTGGATTTGGGTCAATGAGAATGCTATTTGCATGTTTGTAAACTCACCCAAGTATTTAGAATTAGGGATGGGCAGGAATCAACACACAATGCAGATCCTTGTTTGTAGGAGGACAATTATCTTGGGGATGTAGGGAGTGGGACTGGGGATATTCATCAAGCCTTCTCAGTTCTCTTATCTTAATGATTTAGTTGTTTTATTTATCGACAGATAAGGTCCCTTTTCTAATATTACTCTTCACATAGTTACAATGGCATAGACCAGGAAAGAAAAGATGCATCTATGGGACTTTTCACTGTTGACTCTTCACACAACATACTGAACCCAGGTCAGTTACAAAGGTGGAAGCTGTGTTGACATGGCATGCTAAGTTTGATGAAGTTTAACTTCAGGGGTTCCCCCCCCCCCAATAAGTTGTGTGAACCTCAGCTATTCAATTCACTCATGGTTCAGTACATTGGGTAAACCCAGAAAATGGGTTAATTCAGTAAACAGATAAAGCAGGTTGTGTGAATCCAGTTCCATCGTTGTGTTTTAGGGGGGAATCTGAACTACGAAACCTCTGTATACCATCTCCCTTTGTGACTGCAATCATCTAGCCAGCCTTTTCCAATTTCATGCCCTGTTCCATTGCTACTGGGAATGATGGGGGTTGGAATCCAGTATATCTGGCAGACCCAAGTTGAATAACACTGCTTTGCAGTGCTGAGCCCAGTTAACATAAGGGGAAAAAAGGAAGTCTGTCCATTGGCCTACCTTTAAAGCATGTTTACTTTGTCAGGCTGCTTTCAGAGTTCTTGAACAAAGATTGTTTTATCACATTTGAAGGAAGTCTCAGATTGAATCACCTACTCCAAGTTGGATCTGCAGTTCAGGGCACTTGCAGCTCTTCAGTGGATGCCAGGTTTTGCCTAAGCACTTCCAGTGAAGAAAAGCCCACCAACTCTTTCCAAACAGTGTTTACGCTTAGAAAGTTTCTCTCCAAAACCTGTTTCCCTGCCGTTTTGTCTCCTGATCTTGGTCCTGTCCACTGGAGCAAAAAGAACAAATCTTTATTTTCAGCATGACCCCTCTGTGGAGGTTTCAAGAAAGCAATCAGATCTCCCCAATCATTTCTTCTGGTTTAGCCCAGTGCCTTCTAGCAGTGGCAGATGCCAAGGAGTGAAGCTGGAGCTTTCTGCACTCCAAGCCTGTGCAGATGGATAAAGGGTGGTTCCTGTCTAAAGACCCGGGCAACAGAGAATCCATAGGATTTGGTGTGTATTTGTACTAAAATCCCAGTGCTATTTTATGGGCCTGGATTAGTTTGCTAGCTTCAATTCTTACCGTTGCAAAGGGAAATTCAGGAGAAAAACGAATCAGGTGGCTTCAAAGCAGAACAAAGTAAATAAATCAAATACTGTAACATGTTTTCCCCATTTTTCTCCCCTGTTTCTTTGGGGGAAGATCTCTCTTTTTTTCTTAGTTTCTCCATTTTTTCCCCCAGGCCTGCTGCTCTCTCAGTGTGGCTGGTGGTGAGAAGGAATAAAAGTTGCAGCTTAGGAACCTCTGGAGGGTTCAGGTTGCCTCCTGCCTGCCTTACAGAAACAGTTGCAGACAAGACTAGCCTTCGAGACAGGATGCTTAATAGGGCTGTGCACAGCGCTTCTTTGGATCCGGTGGGATTACGAGGCAGCAGCAAAGCTCCAGGGAAGGACAAAGCACCTGTTTATCCTGCAGCCCAGCCTGCTGCGTTGTGGTAGCCGAGAAAGGGCTTGGTGCTCCCAACTCCTTATTAGCAGCTGTTTGTTCCCCCTCCTGGAACTGCAGCCCTGACTTCCTGCAACCTACAGCTTAGGCCTTCAAAGCATGTCACGTAGGTTACTTTGGCACACCTTGCACAGGCACATGAGGCCGTTGTTATTACTAGGGCTACCCAGTGCTTCGGGCTGGATTCCCAAAGATGCTTCCGAATGCGAGGGAGCGTGAGTCAGCCGCTCATTAAAGCACAGTCCGGGAGCAGACCTGGCTGCTTTAATAAGTCTCCTGCAAATGCTGTGCTAACCCTCCATTGCACTCCAAAGCCTCCTTTTGGCATTGAATCCAAGACATTGCCCGGTCCTAGCTGTTAGCCTCATCTTGAGAGGGCTGAGATTCTAACCCAGAATGTTGGTTTCTTTGGTTTTGGGTTAGTGTGGTACAGGAACCCAACCACTGTGGTTTCAAACTATGCTTTATGCCAGAAGAAGGCAATTTGGGGGATGGCAGGTGAGTTTAGAATTTGAAGGGGCATGTAAGCAAGCTGGTAACATTGTTCTCTGCCACTGCCATTGTCCCTGAGGACACTGCCCATCCCTCTAGTTTCTCTTTGCTTCTGGACAGGAGAACGCACACTGCATGGATTTCCATTTTTATTTTCTAAGAATGCTTCTTGAATCTAACCCATTCCTCTAAACAAAGACAAAACAAAAATATTAGACAAGCTCTGGGGTGCCCCAGGTTCAAGTCTGTCCTCAGCCATGGAAGCTCCCTAGGTGACCTTGGGCCAGTGCCTCCCTCTCAGCCCAAGAACCAGATTGGAATAGTGATGAAGGTGCTGGACTAGGAGTGGGGAGACCCAGATTCAAGTCCACCCTCAGCCCTGGAAGCCCACTAGTCAACTTTGGGCCACTCTATCTCAGCTGAACCTACCCTGCAGGTTTGTTGTATGGAGATTTGTGGAAGAAGTGATACATACATCTGTATGTTGTGCATATAAATCTATATAGGCAGGAAAGCTAATTAGTTTGGAAAGCCAGGTTGCTGTTGCGGTCTAGGCATGAGGAAACCCAGATTGAAGTCAGCTCTCAGCTATGGAAGTTCTTTAGGTGACTTTAGACCAGTCTTTCCCTAAGTGCCATTGTAGTGCTGTAGTGAAGGTGCTGGACTGGGAGCAGGGAGGCCCAGGTTCTAGTCCCCCTTCAGCCACAGAAGATCCCTGGGGGACTTGGGGCCAGTCCTTCTCTTTCAGCCCAACCTACCTTCCCAGGGTTGTTGTTGTGGTGAAAAATAGCAGGAGGGAACGCAATGTCTGCCACTTTCAGCTGCTGTACTGAAGGTGGGATATAAACTTAATAATTAATTAATTAATTGGAGCCAGGGCTTCCATGCTATTTCAAAGCTCTCTGACAATCAAGCTGAAAATGTAAACTCATTACAAATATCATTAATGCATTTATCCAATATAATCCTCTTTCCTTCCTACCTAAATATGCCCTCTGGTTTCTCCTCTTCTCCTTAATTTTATTTAGGAGAGATGCTGACAATGAATCCACTTTCCCTGTTCAATCCGATTGCAATTATTCTCTAGAGGAGCCAGATGGGGGAGGAACCAGGGAGCATCTCTGGCCATCTCATTGATTTAAAGTGATGCTGAAGTTAACGCCAGAAATGTACAGATAACCTAAAATGGAGAAAGCAAACAGCCTCAGCCTGCAACTTCGAGAGTTGGTGACCCAGGCAGTCCCTCTGAAGGTCCACGAGGATTCCTTCTCTTACAAGGTAATTTCTTTTACCCTAAAATTTTCATTTCTGAGATCCACCCAAGGGGCCTGAGGTAGCACAAGAAGAGGATAGCTCAAAAACATTGAACGGGGAGCAGTTGCTGGGGAAAGAGTCATGTATACGAGATGGGTGGCCATATAAATTTACTAAATAAATAAAAGAATCAAGTAATGCAGCCTGTTTTGTTTTGTTTATAGGACCAGCTAAACAAAATTAAAATATTTCTCATTGCATTCTGAATGTGAAACATGGAGAAGTCTGCCTAGCCAGGAAACATTGATCTTTATAGGTGATTAAACCCTTGGAGGTTGTCATATCTGTTGTATTTAGTTTTTCCAATTTCTTGGCAGTTCAGTTTTTGGACCAAATTGCCTTTCAATCTAAACATTTCAAATGCTCTCTGAAATGATTTGGATCAGGCAGGCCTTCTTTCCTGAAATGCACATTTTCTGAAAACCAAAGGGGCATGAAAAGTGAACCCAAACCAAAATATAGTGGTGTGCCTTTTATTTAATATTTATTTAATATGGGAGACAACCAGGAAATCCCAGGAGCTGTTGGCTAGATTGGGACGTTGAAAAAATACCCTAGAAGACAGCAGCAAACAGGATTGCTGAGGCAATTACACGGACATGTTTGTGAACGTATCTGGAGTCCATCTTGTTTTGAGGTCATTGATACGCTTATTTTTACCTGTTTTCACATAAATGCCTATCTCTTGCCCAAAGAGATAGAGACTGGGAGACCTTTTTTTCTGTTTGTTTCTCATAATGTTTATTTTACTCAGAATCTGTTGAGAAGCACTTTTGGCAATTTGAGTAGGCCCATCAACTCTACAACTGCACTAGAGAGGAGAGACGACAGCCTCATGTTGAAGCCTTGACTGATGAGCTAATCTGAGCCGCACAGAGGGGGGTGGGGGGAGCAAGGGGAGACATGCAATATCAGCATGATGGAGATATTCCCCTAATTCAGAGCTGGGCAAGCTGCAGCTTGCAGTATTTAGGCAACTTTTCAACGTGCTGCCCAAATTCAGCGGTAAAGTTGCCAAAGGTCAGCTGTTTTGAGAGGTGAAGGTTGAGGGCCGGAAGCATTTTGCCTCCCAAAAGGCTTTTGCTCCCATTCCTCTCCAAAAATCCTGGGAAAAGGTAGACTGAAAAATTGTTCTACTCTCTAAAAACAAAGGGAGATGACCTTCACAGAAAGATGCAAGAATCATTACCTAGGCAAAGGGGGCTGAAGCATTCTTTAAGCTCTGGGAAACAAGATAATATTCGAAAGCAGCTGAGGTAGACACCTCCCTGATTCACTGAAGTATAAGAAGGAGGGGAGGTACACACAAGCAGATTCTGTTATCATAGCCAATCTCAATAAGTTCTGGTCTTCCTGTGGAGTTGATTTTTTGGTCTGGTCTACCTAATGGGGCTGACCTGCCCTTCCAATAATGTTATAATATCATCCAATAGTCTCCTGTAACCTTTTGGAAGGTCAGAAAGGTGACTTTTGGCCTCCAACCATCTATTCCATTCCACACTCAGGTAGGGAACAGAGGTTTATCCATGTCCTTTCATACTTCCAGTGTTTGGACCAGCCCAGAAATGCTGTGAGACTGGGGGGTAATATCTCACGTGTATCCCTGCTCCAGAGCTGGGAGGAAATCAGCCTTCAGCATGCCAACCAGAAGGAAGTAGCCTTGCTATAGCAACTGACGCAATGGGTGATTCCTTTTTTGTGCTTCATTTTTAAGTCTGGATTTAGGACCTCTAAGCCAAGGGCTAAGCAGCAAAGGATTCCTAGCCAGTGTAAATTTTTTTCTTTAATGTCCTAAATTGAAAGTCGTCAGCCTGGTTTTCCTTCCTGGTATGTTCAACTACAACTCCCACAGGCCCTTGCATTTGATCATGCTTGCTTAGGTTAATGGGGATTGATGTCCAAAGCATATGGATGGCATGTGCATGAGACACAAACAAGCATTACCTGTTCTGTCCAAAACTAGCATCTAAATGTTTGGATTACAGGGGTGCTTTTGGTCTTAGAATTCTTGCCCACATGAGTTTGGAAACGTGTGGACCAGCTTCCTCCAACCCAGTATCCTTCACTGGGTTGAACTTGGGCTTGATAGCAGTTCAGGCCCACTCAACGTATCTTTGAGAGCATCAGGTTGGAAAAAGCTGACGTGGATTTTATGTTTGCCTGGACAATTACATGCTGCTTACAGGATTGTTATCCAAAGATCTTCATAACAATCTTGAAACAACCTCGTTTGACTGGTCTGGCAGCCATGGGAGTGAATAGAAAGTTTTGCTTGTCCAGGGGAGCTGATGTTTTTTTCTGGGCCATTGTGTGTTCAGTTGTATTCCTTAGTCTATGTTCTCTCACAACATCTCTGCAACTTGTTTCATGCCTCACACAAAGCTGTGGTTAATCTAAATGTCATTTGCTGAATAGGCTATTATCGGTTGGGGTCCCCCATTATACTAAGCCATAAATGCACAAGGTACTTAAGTGTGAACCCCTGAACATTCCCCCCAGGGAATCTACATATGCCAGTTGCCATCAACAAATCATTTTCCTGCTATCTCCACTGATAAATATTGTGTGTGAGAGAGAGAGAGAGAGAGTGAGAGAAGAGGGAAAAAAGATAGAATATCTTTGGAAAAAAATGGAGTAGAAGTTTGCATGTCATAGAAAATATGCAAACCATCACATCCAAATTCTGCCAAATCATTTCAGATCAGCTGTGGTGATTGTTTAAATTGTTCCAGGTTTCGAATTAAGCAAAGTCTAGAGAGATCCCAGATTGATTTTATGGAACAAGTATGATAAAGTTGGGCAGATCTCCCCCTTCCACTCAACAGATCCTGGCATGGCCCTTTGAGAGAGGCCAGGTCAGGAAACAGATCCCACAAGAAATACTAGAACTCTGCTTTACTGATAGAGGCTATAATAACAGAATCTTGAAAGCCTGACAGGATTTCCCCTTCTCTCCTTTTTATACCAAGAGAGTCAAGGCAGGACAATCTTGAGTTTCTTTCTCACATGTTCCTGTTTTCCCAGACTAAGCTTGTGTTTTGCTAATGGATGCCATATACCTTCTCCAAGATCATCCCTGTGCTCCTCTACACTATCCCACCAGCCTACCTGCCCCAGATTTTTCCAAGGCTTTTCCTTCTTTCTCCTGCTAATTGCCACCATTGATGCAAGGTCTGGGTACGTCCTCCTTCCCCAGTTATGACCGTACTGTAGTCATTGTTTCTCAATATGGCAGATCAAACCGGCTCCAATTGAACAGTTAAATAACTAAATGACTTAAATCTGGTGATACTTATTATGGACTAATTTAATCCCATTTTTTTCTTCCCCACCCATTTTGAACATCTTGGGGGTGCCTGTCCCTCTTTTTGCAGAGCAGGTCCTGACCTGTTCAAAGGTGGGTATAGCCCTTAGTCCATCAAAGGTTGTGGACTTCCATCCTAAGTCATAAACTATGGTTTACAAGCTAGAAAGGCAGCATGTGGAGTGGTGAAACATAACCCACCTATATGTTCTTGGAACTCTACAGCTGATTTCACCCCATTGCTTTGGTTGGCAACTTACTTTGGGTCTTGTTTGGCGCACAAGGATAAGCTTAATTTAGTAGGGCAAATACACCTTCTCTGTCAAGTACAATATGTCTGTCTCACATCTACAGGAGCTGCATGTTTAATATCTGCGTTTTTTCTCTGCAGGAAAATCTGATTGGTGCCTTGCTGGCTATTTTTGGGCACCTCACAATCAGCATTGCTCTCAACCTCCAGGTGAGTTGAGAGAAAGAAAAAGAGGATTCCAGAGCCGACAAGGTAGATGGCCAATGGGTCTTCTCATTCTCCGTTGTCTTCCCCTAGAAATACAGCCATATCCGGTTGGTGAGTTGCAAAGAGTCTAAGGCTTACTTTAAGACCAAGACGTGGTGGTGTGGTTTGTTCCTGCTCTGCCTGGGAGAATTGGGGGTCTTCTCTGCCTACGCTTTTGCCCCCCTGTCCCTGATAGTGCCTCTGGGGGCAGTATCTGTCATAGGTAAGTCCCTCAACATGTCAGCTCTTCAAGGTAGACCAGACTAGGAATCTAGAGTCATGACTTTTATTATTATTTTTTTTATTTATTTATTCGTTCAATGTATATAGCCACCCAGTTCACATATGTGGCTCTAGGCAGCTCACAACTAAAAAAAAAAAATAAACAATTACAAATAAGCAACTAAAATGAAAACCGTTAAAAAACCAATTGAAACAGTTAATACTTTATTTGCAGGAAAGTACAATCCATACAATAACTAACAATACAGCCAGTTTTAATTATAAGGTTATAGGAACAGAATCTTGCAAATCTGAATGCAGCTTCCCCCTCCCTTCCTTTATCTTCCTGAGAACTAGGGAGGGGCTTGTCTGAGATGCTTACTCAGGTTACAGTTCTGGCCTGGACTCTTGTTTCTTTTATCCATCTTGGTTGCTGCTTTTCCTCCTGTTCCTCAAGGTTATTCCTTCTGCCCATTGCAGTACAAGATGGACTTGTGCCTACAGACTCCTCCCATGGTGCTGTGTGATTTATGCACAATGATTTTGTAAAGTGCATAGAATATAGAAAAATGCAATGGTTGGTAGTCTATATCAATTATTTGCTTTGTAGCATCCTTCCCTCACCTCCTATGTAAGCAAGGTCAGATTGCCACGCAAGTAGCAAATCTTCATGACACTAAGCAAGACCCACATTTTTTAATCCTCCAGGACCTACAGGAAGCTTTGATCTGTAGGTCAGCTGTCCTCTGGTTATACTGATTTACTCAAGAATAAGAGAGAACCACCCCCCCGCAACATTCAGAGTCACACTGTTGTAGTAACACAAAAGGATAATTTACAGAGCATCCATGTCTTTGATGTAATTTACTGGGTATCTGTGCCTTTGATGAACGGATGGGTTGTGACTTCTCTGCTGTGGACAACCAGATAACCCAGTTCGAAAAGAATAACACCCTCTACTTCCTTATCTTGCTGATGGTAAATACAATGCAATGAGATGGAACCTATATTAAATCTATGTTGCTCTGAAATTGGGGATCTTGGCTTTGCTTGCTGGGACCTGATATTGCTGTATTCCTTTGCATTCCCAAGGACCAGTTTGGGATTCTCCAGTTGTTTGTCTTTCTTCAGAGATGAGTTTTTCCACCACCATGCCCATCAGGCTCCCGGCCCCACCTGACTTCTTGCCTTTTTTTTAAGAAGTCTCTTCCTTAAAAAATGGGAAGCTGGCATGCTGCGAACCATCCGTTTTCAAATTCATCTTTACCTCCAAGAATGGCTGTGGGGACCACACAGATCCCATAGCACCCTTAAGAGAATAAGGATGAAGGCTAGCTGAGGCCATCTGCCTCACACAGAAGTGAGAAAATGGCAGGGTAGCTGTGGTGGGACCGGAGGTGCAAGCAGTGGTTCATTTTTGATAATGATGTAACAGAGTGATCGAGCACACCCCTGGCATGTGTGAAGCTCCAGGTTCAACTCGGGGCATTTCCATTTGTTGGTCTCCCAGGCCTTAGGATAGGGCGGTTGTC
This sequence comes from Python bivittatus, assembly GCF_059951505.1. NCBI lineage: Eukaryota > Metazoa > Chordata > Lepidosauria > Squamata > Pythonidae > Python > Python bivittatus. Next base: position 1,894,419 of record NW_028277057.1, on the reverse strand, counting down.
AAGTTCCTTTTAGTTTAGCTTAATTTAGTCTGGTTTAGGATTGGGTGTTTGTTCTTCCAGTCGGATGTGTTCCCTTTTTATATGTATTGTTTTCCTTTCTTTATAATAGAGTTGCCCAGGAGTCAGACGGCCTCAAAACTGGGTTTATTATATTTATTTATTTAGCACATTTTTGTAGTTGCCTATCTCATTCAACAAGACTCTGGGTGGTGTACAAGCAACAAACAGTTAAAAGCAATATAGCAACCATTAAAACAACTAAACATAAATAAAAACTAAGATTGTGGGAGAACAGCAACTGCTTAAACACAATGTAGTCATCTTGCAGGCTCCCCAAGGTGGTTGGAAAAAACCCACATTTTAAAGGCTTTCTGGAAGATTAGGAAGGATGGGGCCAACCTCACCTTGGGAGGGATGATGTTCCAGAGGGCAGGGGCCACAGCAGAAAAGGCATGTTAAATAAATCATATTTATTTATTTTAATATTTTAGTAAATTAGTCATTTAAATTATTTGTCTATTTATTTAATATTAAAATAAATAATGTGGGGCTTTTGAACAAGTGATGATGAAGACGATTGTGCTGAGGATGATTACAGTTTCTATACCAGTGTTTCTTAAACGTTTTGCTCTCAGGACCACTTTTAAAATTATGGAAGACCCCAAAAGAGCTTTTATTTGTAAGGGTTATATTTATCGATATTTACCATACTAAAAATTAAAACTGACATACTCGTAGAATATTGATTGATTCGTGTAAAAATAACAATATTAAACCCATTAGATATGAACATAAATGAAATATTTTTCATGAAAAAATCCTATATTTTGTTAATTAAAAAAAAGAGAAGAGTGTCATGGTTTAAAATTTTTGCAAATACCTTCAATATCTGGCAAATGTGTGGGGTCTTCAGACCACGCTTTAAGAAATGCTGTTCCATACCACTCCATTTTGGGAGACTGAATGACAGCATTCACAGAATAATGTTCAAAACAAAAATCAATTAATACAACTATAAGCCAACAGCTTGAGGGCAGCAGGGTCTTAATTGTCCCCAGTTCTCCCTGTGAAGAGCCATGATTTTACAGCTCCTTGAAAATGTAGGAAGGAGCGCGTGGACTGGATATCTAGGGTAAGCTATTTCAAAGTAGGAGCAGGTATTTTATAATTACAGAAAGATCTTGGTTTTTTTTTTTAATATTTTCACTGAGATAGACTTTATTTTGTAAAGTTCTTTTTAATGTTAGAGTAAAGGGTAGTTTTTATTATGTGACTTTTTTAGATATTGGAATAAGAGGTGAATTTATTCTATACCTATACCTGTACCAAAGAAAGTCAGAAGCTACCTTTTTTGTACTTTTTTTATTTTCTTTTGATCACTTTGTATTTTACTGTTTTCTGAAATTTAAGAAAACATTTTACCTGGCAAAGTAGGAACAGGGTTATGTTCCTCGTGCTAAGCAATGTACTGTATTAAATAAAAATAAAAGTGCCCTAGCATGCTTTCATATTCAAACTGTGTCCATCAATTCAAAGCAATGGTTTGGAACCCTCTTCCCCAGTCTCTCTCAACCTTGGCAACTTGAAGACGTGTGGACTTCAGCTCCCAGAATTCCCCAACCAGTCATGCTGGCTGGGGAATTCTGGGAGCTGAAGTCCACACGTCTTCAAGTTGCTAAGGTTGAGAAACACTGCTCTTCCCTGTTGGAGAAAAATCTGTAAGCAAGAACTCCTGTATTTTCATCCCATTTTGACTTAAAAGTTGAAAATATTTGGCCTCAATCCAGTTTAAATGACACGCTAAAAGCTGAATCACAGTAAGGTTTAGTATGTTGTAAAAATGCATTATGTGCCTACCTAGGTATGGCTGGAGAGGAAGAGGAATTGGGAAATTGGGGGAAATGGATTCTCTAGATCTTATTCCTCCCACTCCGTTTTTTGGTACAGGTAGTCTCATTTAGTGACCATTCGCAGTTACGATAGTGATGAAAAAGTAACTTTGCAACCAATCCTCGTATTTACGACTTTCGTAGGTCTGTAAAGCAAAGGAAAGCTGAAGTAAAATCATAAGGTCGTGATGTTTCATTTAGCGACGACTTTGCTTAATGACCAAGTTGCCGGTCCCAATTGTGGTCGCTAAATGAGGACTACCTGTATTTCCTAGATCTTTGATGACTTTGTATTTTGTTGCTGCTTTGGGTCATTGTAATTTTTTTTCTGGCAATTGTGTTTGTAGCCGCCGCGGGAGTCGGGGGGTTGATGGGCTTTTTGTATTGCAGATTTTAATTCTGTAAGCCACATGGAGTCACCACGTGTGAGTTGGGCAGCCATATAATTTTGTTTAATTAATAAATAAATAAACTTGCCATGTGAGATTTTGCACCATAGATTTTTGTTCACTTGTGTATTGGGCCATTTAAAAGTCATCCTATGGCAAGTACTTCTCTGGGCAATAAGCAATCAGGTAATATTAAAACTGCGAAATACAACATCAACCAATCACTTGCACAAGTGAAAAAACAACCCCCTGAGCTTGAACTAATCAGACCCACTGTCTCTAGCATTTGCAAAGCTCATCGCTTGCTGTTTTCTCATTCAGCAAGCGCAATCATTGGAGTCATATTCATCAGGGAAAAATGGAAGCCTAAAGACTTCTTGAGTAAGTTACTGGATGCATTTTTAAAGAACTGTCAGCATGTTTCTTTAACTTTGCTTCCCTTGCTGCCTCTTGCATGTATTGTACCAATCAACAAGAATTGGTTTCTGGTACCTTCTGCTAAAAAATCGCATTGTTCTTGCAGACTGCTTTCTTTTTCCTGTTTCTTACCTGCTAATTTCTTAGGACTGGCTCAGCAGGAGCTGGCTCCTTTTTCATGATTTCAGAAAGGCTTAAGTCCTTACTTTCATTGGCTAACCAATTGGGTGGGCTGGTGGGTTTTGCATCTTGGACATCTGGAAGAAAAGGGGACCAAGCTGCCCCTGTCAATTTATACCCAGATCCTTGGGGGGCATATGTCTTTCGGCTTTCCTTCTTTTGCTGATCATTTTCATGACAGTGCCTGTTCTTATATTTTATTAATTTTAAAATCATTACCCTGTCCCGTTTTTTGTCATTTCCGAGTCCCTTTGTCGCTGTTCTGCAGAGAAAATGGGATGCCCACTTTAAATCAGCCAGCCCCTACTTAATTGTCCTGGCAGTGCAAGTCTCATTATCCTTAGCATGGAGTTGTCCTCCAAGCCATCTAAAAGGGTAGCCCAAACTACCTTCCCCATCTCATTTTTGTAACTAAGCATGTGTGTGGCTCAGGGCTGCTGTAGACCTCTGAACTAATGCACTAATCCGGCTTCTCCTGTCTTCTTCCTACCAAAGGGCGCTATGTTTTGTCCTTCGTAGGCTGTGGCTTAGCCATTGTTGGGACGTACCTGCTCATCACCTTTGGACCAAACAGTCATGAAATCATGACAGGGGAGAACATCACAAAGCACTTGGTCAGCTGGCCATTCCTTCTGTATATGGTAAGGCAATCCATTAAGTCGAGTCTAATCGGTGGTCGTCCATCCTCATCTCATTTCAGTGAGAGGACTAAGCCACGAAATGATGTTTTGTGCTTGCTCTGTGTTTACACGCTTCTTTGATCAAGATGAGTGTTTTTCAACCTTGGCAGCTTTAAGATGTGTGGACTTCAACTCCCAGAATTCCCCAGCCAGCCATGATTCTGGGAGTTGAAGTCCACACATCTTAAAGTTGCCAAGGTTGAAAAACATTGATCTAGAGCTTTAGTTTTAACTATGGTTCATTGAGTGAATCACAGGAGCTGAGTTTATACATCAAGCAAAACCCTAAATCATGTTCAGGCAACTCAGTCTCAGAGCTGTATGCAGTCTGGTAGTGGTGAAAATCAACAGACCAGTTGCTTATCTTCAGAAAGGTAAAGTAAATTCTAAAACAGGATGACTAGTTGAGAAAAATCAAGAATCCGCCCCAATACTTTACGGATGCAAACAAAGAAAACAATATTGTCACTTTCAACTCCAGATTTGTTAAGTGTGCTTCTCAGCCATCAAAAGGTTGATACACACACCCTTGCCATAAATCATCGTTTACAAATAACAATGATGGACTTACACATTGTATTAAGCCAAACCCAATTAGGCAACATTATGACTTAACATAATGTGATCCTAAATTGGGTTTTAGGTCTGCAGTTATAATGGATCCCTAAATAGCCTTACTCACAAGTAGATCCATATCCAGCTGAGTTTTCTCCTAGATGGTTGTGTTTAGACACAGATTAAGCCATTGGTTATTTCAACTCTTTGAGCAAACCAAAATTGGCCAAGCTCATTGTAATCATCTAGGGTTTACAAACGACAGAGGGTACATTCTTGGGTTGTTGAGAGCAGAAAGTTTAGTGTGGAAGCTGTTGGACTAGCATCTGGAAGACCCAGGTAGGGTGTCATTCAGGCTGAACACTGCACAAGGGAGCCACATTTGAGGGAATACCAGCAAAATACAAGGAGTCAGCAGCACTTCACTTTTGGGGCAAAACCACCAAAAATGAGCAATCTGCCGGCAGAAATAAACTGCACTCTGCCTAAATCAATCAAGTCACATTGTAGCTTAATGCAGTGTGTGAACCTAATCTGTAACTTGGCCCTCCTGAAAAGTCGATAGTTGGAATGCAAACTCGTGCTCCCCAGATTTCTGGGGAACTAAGGCACAGGGACCCCCTTGTTCATTTCCAAAAGGGAGATCTGTCTGTTCAGACTGCAAGGCCGAGAATGTGGAGAAAAAATTGGAAACCCAGCTTTATTCCAAATCCAGTGGCACTTCTCTGTTCTCTTCCCCTTCTTAGCTGCTCGAGATCATTCTGTTCTGCCTGCTTCTATATTTCTACAAGGAGAAGAAAGCAAACTATATTGTGGTGATTCTGCTCCTGGTAGCTCTCCTTGGTAAGCTCCTTTTCCACTTTAGGTAAAATAAATTTCAATACTGGATTGTTAAACCTTTGGCTTTGATTTGTCAAAGAAGCATGGTCATGTATGGTTTTGTGTGTGTGTGTGTGTGTGTGTGTGTGTGTCTTCTGATACATGTGTGTCTTTAAACAGAAATCCTGCAGTGGCTATGAATTTAAGAGAAGCAGAGGAAAGTAGGGGGGATCCACGTGAATCTTTATTCGCCAAACTGTAAAATTCCTTTCCCTGATAAATTCATTGTCTTTTTTCACCCCAGTGAAGCTTCAGGACATCACATATTTTGCTGAGCTTTTTGTTTTCATACTGAATGGTTTCTATTCTGCTCTTCTAAAGCATAACATTGATTTTCATTATTGGAACCACTCAATCAGGAATATGGAAGGAAAAAAAAGAGTCTGGAAGCACCTTTTCCAACTAACCATATTTAACCAAGCTTAGTAAGTGTTATTTATGTTTGGTTAAAAATGGTTAGTTGGAAAAAGTGCTTCCAGACTCTCTCTCTCTCTCTCTCTCTCTCTTTTGCTACCATAGACTAACACAGATGTTCTGTAATGGAACCAAACAGGTTTCCATTTCAGCTACTGTAATCATGGTGCATATTTCTATCCATGCGCCCACACACTATATATGCAGTCAGCTTTATTTTACTAAGAAATAACCTGAATGACATGTTATGAATGGTTTGGGGCACTACCACCAAATTGTTCAGGTATATCTATCTTGATCTTCTCCAGTCTAGTGCCTTCCATGCATGTCGGACTATACAATGCATAATTCCAGCCTGGTGAATTCCAGTAATCCAATATAGCTGAAGAGCATAGGGAAAGTTTGATCAAAGGCCCCATCATGGTCCTGTTTCTTTTATAGATAAACAAGAGCTTGCCCTTCTCCAAGAAGCTTAGTTTCAGTTCATCTTTCCCAAACTGGTTCCTTCTAGATGTTTGAGGGCCGCTGATCCAGGGCCCCTAGAGGAGTCAAATTTTATGTATTTATTTATTGGATTTCAAGGTTGACTCCAAAAAAACTCTGAGCCACAAGAAAGATGACTGCCTGGATGAAACCACATGAATAACATCCAGAAAAATAAATTCACCAAAGGCTGAGTTGAAGAGGGCTGAATAAGTCAAGTTCTTGTTCCTGTTCGTGGGATCTCTGCAGTCCCCACTATTGTTTTTTGCTCATCTTGTTTTGCTCGCTCTTGAGCAAAACAAGGGTTATTACCTTGGTGTTTTCCAGGTTCCATGACAGTCATTACCGTCAAAGCCGTTGCGGGCATGATTGTGGTTTCCATTCGGGGGAATGTGCAGCTGGGCTACCCAATCTTCTACATCATGGTGGTTTGCATGGTGGCGACAGCAGCCTTTCAGGCAGCGTAAGTGGAACCGAGCTTTCTTTCCCCAAATATGTGTTTTCCTCCTGCAGCTTGCCACCAAATGTCAAGGTAATTCAAATTTAATTAAAATGAATTATAGATTAAAAATAGAGCCTGTGCGGCAGGTGGCAGTGGAAACTAGGTAATTGCATTCTTGTTGCTGTTTCTGGCCAGAGATGGGTCTTTTAGTAGCAATTTAAATAATTTCCTGCTCTAAAGAGGCTTCAGGGCATTTGGGAGCATGCAGCTAAATGCCAGCTTCCCACATTTGTGGCTGTGTAGAAGAAGAGCCAGGCCCAGCAAGACAAAAAGGGTCCCCAGTCCAGGGGCTTGCTGGGAAACATGCTCAGACGGTGATGGAGATGCAGAGGATTGCTCCTTACATGTAGTAAGAGATGTTCTTCTGTATCTCAAGGTTCCACTTGTAACCATCATAGCTGATAGCCATTGATAGGTTGTGATAGCAAGGAATACTTAAAGCTGTTTCTTCTGCATCTGCTATCCAGGTGTTTTGGGCTTCCATCAGCCAGGCAATATTAGGAACTGACTTCTGAAATGGAACTGGAGAGATATCCCTGCTGGATCACACTAGAGGTCTATCACCTCCAAGATCCTTTTTGATATAGCAGCCAACTGTTTTGGAAGCCCACAAGCAGGACATTGTTATTAATATTTCCAGGCAGGTAGTCTCTCTTCCTGGCACCAGCACACAGCTACTGCGATTAGAAGCTGCTGGGATTTTCTCTAAAGCCAGCAAAAATGGTGGCTGTCACCATAATTATGATGGAAATGGATTCCATAGCTTGAACTGCATGTGGTATGAAGAAGTTATTCCTTTTCTCCTCCTGATCCTTCTACCGTTCAGCTGCATTGAACCCAAGGTCTTCAGCCTGCTCATAAAATCTATCTGTTTATGTGCTTTTAGCACAACCCGGTTTATGGATCATTTTTTCAAACAGCCTCATATTTTGACAGTATTCTTCATCACACCCCAAGGTCATCTTCTTCCCTTCTTCTACAGTAGCTCTAAAATGATACACTTGGAGAAGCTGTAACCAGAACTGCTTACAGTATGTCATAAATGCTTGGCAATATTTTGAAGTTCAAACCATTCACAGGTGCTGAATTTGGGGGCCCCATTTTTGGGGGAGAGCAGGGAGATGAAAGCCAGAGTCTTCCTGGAAGCAAAAGTTCCTATTCCCCTCCTTTAGACCATCTAAATCAGTGCTTTTCAAACTTGGCAACTTTAAGATGGGTGGACTTCATCTCCCATACTGGCTGGGGAATTCTGGGAGTTGAAGTCCACCCATCTTAAAGTTGCCAAGTTTGAAAAACACCATCTAAACCCTCTGAAATGAGCTGAAATTGCACCATGGAAATCTGCCTGCTTTGCCCCCCCAAATCAGCAGCTGAATCTCAAGGTGGTAGGATCTGTTTGTGGTTCATGACTTGTAAGTTTCCTATTTCTGTGCTGAAACATCTTTGGTTTCTAATAAAATGTTTTGCTATTTGTTGATTTATTTGCAATGCTGTCTGATTTTTTTCCTCCCACTGTATTTTTTTTCCTAGGTTTTTAACCCAAGCTTCCCAGTTGTATGACGCCTCCCAGATTGCCAGTGTGGGTTATATCCTGTCTACTGTGACAGCAATTACAGCAGGTAGATATGTATGAGCACATTAAAATGATCAGCAAATAGTCTGAAATGGATCTCGCCCCCTTCCCATCCCCAGGAGAGAATCTCTAACCCTAACACTTGCCTTGAAATGTATTTTTAATGCTTGAAATGAAATTGATAACAAGATGGTGTGGATCATTTGCTCTAGTTCGAAACTGTTTTTCCAGTGAGGTGGACATTTCAAATTAAGCCCATGTTTCTGATGCCTTCTCTGCTATTGGGTTGATTTCATTACATATCCAGCAGAGAGCACAAGTTACTTCTGTGTGGCTTGAGTTTCAGTCTTCGTATCCACCGCAGTTCTAATGGTGGTCGCCCTCAAGTCCAGGAAAAAAAATACCCAGAAAAAAGTTACTTATTTAAACATATAAAGCAGTGTTTCTCAACCTTGGCAGCTTGGAGATGTGTGGACTTCAACTCCCAGAATTGCCCAGCCAGCATAGCTGGCTGGGGAATTCTGGAAGTTGAAGTCCACACATCTCCAAGCTGCCAAGGTTGAGAAACCCTGATCTAAAGGGTTTAACCTGAGCTAGAATTCAGTACTAGGACTTGTTCTGTAAACTTTTAACTGAAATCACATAAAAGAAGTTTTCAGTTGTCTTTAATTAATTAATAGAATAAATTAATTTAATTAATAGAACTTTAATTAAGTGTTCTAAATAAAATACGAATTGGCTACCCCTCTGAAATATTAATTTTTAAACTAGACTCCATAAAACACGCCACAGCAACCCGGTTTGAATATAATGCAACACTACTATTTATTTATTTGAACAGATGTATATCACTGCCCATCTTGCAACAGCGACTCAGGGCAACTGAGAGAGCATTTCAAATGAAAATCCTCACAATACAAAATAAAGAACGATATAAAAAACACGTAATGGCAACCAGGGATCAATAGTAAATTAACACCCTCTCTGTGATGGAATGGACTTATGAAGGCCAGGCTCAGGGAGATAAGCGTGTTCTTAGTCCCCAACAGGAGCGTGGGAAGTCCAAGAAGATGAGGCTGGCACCTCCCTAAGGAATTCACGGTGTTGTGGCTTGCTGGCTTGGGAACTTGGGTTCAGTCTGGTGAGATTCCTGTCCTGAGGTTGAAGCTAATGAATGCAGCAGAACTGTATTTGCATTGTCTCGTGGAGTTCTTTGGGCTGAACCTGACACTCTCACAGGTTCAGTTAACCTCCTGAGCCCCACGCCTGGGGAAACTTCCAAATATTGAAGGGTTTCTGAAAAGCCAGCAGGGACTGAGCAACCAAATCCTGGGGGAGGGAGGAGGCAGTGAGATGTCAGTATATTCCAGAGGGTGCACGCTGCAACTTCCAGCCCTTCAAGGCTGCCAGACACAAAGCACTACAATGAATATTAGTTGTATCTTTATTGTACGGTTACGCTAACAAAATCTTGCAAGAGTGAAAGTATTTCTCCCCTCCTTTCCTTTTACTCCCCAGAAAACTAGGGAGGGTCCCTTCCGTGATGCTTCCCACACCTCTCCTCCTTCTGGGGGCCGAGACATCTTTTGCAGGCCTGTTGTCCCATCTGCGGCTCTTCCTCCTGCCTCCCAAGGTCGTTCCCATAGTCCATGAAAAGTACAGAAAAGGCCCACTTCCTGCATCCGCCAGTTCATACTTTCTAATAGAAGGAACCCCAAGCATGCCCCTCCTGTTGGACTTAATGGGAGAATTAATGGATTCTCATATTGCGCTAAACTAGAAACAAACGAACCCCAACAGGGCTGGCTGTTATGTGCAGGCCAAGGCCAGATGGATGAGTTCTGGAACATTGCTCCGTGTTTTTGAAACCTGATAGATCCTCTATGTGTGAAAAGCTTTCCGTTTCTTTTCTTAGTCGCTTAGTTGGCAGTCTTTTGAGTGATAAATATATGACATATCCGTGCACCAACTCTGTCTACTTGGATATGCTTTAATTTTGTTTATGCTGTTAACATTTTGCTAATCTTTGCCTAGCATTAGTTAAGAGGTTCTATTTAAAAAACCTTTTTTTCCCAGGTGCAACTTTTTATTTGGACTTTATCGGAGAGGATGTACTCCATATTTGTATGTTTGCCTTGGGGTAAGTTTGCCATGTTAATCTAGCTCATGGGCTCCGGGTACCCTCTGTCTCTTGCATTTGCCTTTTCCCTGCTTGGCTAGGTGGTTCTTCTTCTTCTTTTTTAATGTATTATGGCTATCTGAAGGCTACCTTGTGCATCTCTTTCTACTGACATGACTGCATATGGAAAAGCTTGTCAGTTCAGAGTTGGGAAGTCAAAGGACCTTTTTAGGGGTGGAGAAGTCCAAGAGCTCTTATTCCTGGAGAGGATGCATAAGAGCAGGGGGTGCTGTTCCTTTGAAGAACATCAGAGGCACATGTCAGATCTTCACCTTCCTTTCCTCTCCCCTGGGCCTGTATCAGCTACACTGCGAGGAGGAGGAGGAGGAGGAGGAGGAGGAGGAGGACTTTCTGCTAAGTCTCCTGATGCTCTTCCTTTTCTTAGGAATTTATTTTTAGCTGGTGCACAACTACCCTGAGTGAGTGAATGAGGTCTCAGTAAATTTCTCTGAGGGCAAGAGGGGCGCTTCAGCCCTCCCCATGGCTTTTGCAAAGAATTAAATTTAGTTAGAACTCTTTTTGACATTCCTGCTCTTCACAAATGCTTCACTTGTACCCTGAATAGTCTTATAAAAGCATCTGGGAATGTTTACTATATTGCTTTGCCCTATGAACTGTCTTAGCATGTAGGAAAGCAAACAGCTTTTTGAATGTCTTGTTGTCAAAAGAAATCTGATGATTCACTTTCTGTCAGGTCACCGTGTAGCTGACTAAGATTTTTAACTGTCACCACTTCCTCTCTGCCATCTGTTTCAAAATTCTTTTTCTTGTCCTTTTAAAATCTCTTTCAGATGCCTCGTTGCATTTTTAGGTGTCTTCCTGATCACTAGAAACAAGAGGAAATCGATCTTTTTTGAGCCTTATATCTCCATGGATGCAATGCCAAGTAATCCTAAAATCCAGTACCTTTTTAATAAGCCAGTAAAAACTGACAGGCTTTTGAAAAAGTTAGTCTATTCCATCCCCCACTCCCCACTTTATTATTTGGTTGCACCACTTGCTCTAGATCAGGTACAAAAAGTGGGGTGCATAAAAGTATGGATGAGACCGTTTCTTGGTCCTGGTTATGTTGATGTCATGAGTGTTCTTGATGTAATTTATGTTGTTTCTCATTTTGATTACTTTCCTTGTTCGTTCTGCTTTTCTCCTGTTTTAACAGTTAGCCACCCAGAGTCGTAGATATGAGATGAGTGGCCAGATAAATGAGTTTATTAAATAAATAAATACATTTTCAGAGTCCCCCTTCATCCATTTTAGATTTGTTTTGGAGTGTTGAGGGAGGAGTTTAAGGGGCAAAAAGTTGCTTTAGGCCTTGCAGAGGATGAAAACACTAGCTCACCCCTTAGGAACCCAGGACCAAATGCAGCATTCTGACTTGAGAAGGAGGTCCATAACTTGGGTATCTCAGTAGATGCTTGGCCTCTCTTCTCTCTCTCTCACCTTCTCTTAAAGTGTCCCAATCCTGCTGCCCTCCAATGTGATGCAACTCCAGTTCCCAGACCAGCTAGGTCTCAGAATGTAGGCTTTGGGGATCAAGGCTTTCGAAGATGAAATTAGAGTTTAGGTAGATTAATGGAAGTGGCAAGTTAAAAGGGAGCAAATGAGTTTCTCTCTGTTTTCAAGTCTCTACATTTAAAAGCCACCTTTGTCCTTCCCTCGGTCTTCAGGCATGCAGAATCTGCACGACAACGGAACTGCAGTTCAACCTGACCTCAAAACGTCTTTCTCCTACGGCGCCTTGGAGAACAATGATAGCATCTCAGAAATTTACACTCCTGCAACCTTAACTGTTGTCCAGGAAGAACATGCTTCCACAGGAGCCTCTGCACATTCCTGCCAGCTCATGGCGCACAGCAAAAGCGAGTGAATGCTCTTTGAAGGAATAGCGTAGGTGTGACTGTCTATTTATTACCCCTCCCTTTGTCTTATTTCACTCATTGAGCCCAAAAGGCAGCTGAAGTAGGGATGAACTCCTATAATAAGCCTAAAGAAAAAAAAACATGCTCATTAAGAGTCATGTACCTGCAGATACAGACGTATTCCACGTTAAGCTGAATTGCATTGGGATCTGAACAGCTGCATCAAAGGAAATGCGAAGGCATTAGAATAGCTAAATAGGCCTTAAGTAGGTGAATACAGATGCTCTGTTACAAAGCCGTGGTTTCATTGGGATAGTCGTATAGGGCAGCTCTACACCAAGAATTTTGTGTCTTTTAAAATCAGACAGAATGGTATTCTCCAAGAAGTGCGTATTGGGCATTCCCCAGGCCGAAAACAAATTCTTTCCCCTTTTCCTGTTGCCGTGGCTAACCAGAGATGTATTGATGCAGTTCACCAGTATCCCCTCTGTTTCATTTTGTATATCTTGTTGCCCCAAGCCTGGGAAAGGGGGGGCAGGTTACATTTCAAGTGTTCCATTATCCTGGTCAAAATGTTTGGTCGCACAGTGCAGCATTTTCTCCCATGATAGTCACTGAAACTGACTATCATGGGAGAGTCAGCAGCATAATTGAAGATGCATCGCCCTTGAGGACTCATGTCTTTTGGATCGGTACACATCATGATCCAGTTTGGGTCCAACATTGGTCTACAACCCCAGGTGTTGAGAATGCGATGATGCATGTTTGGCTAACCCAAAGACTACCATCTTGGAATCCTACTGTTTATGTCTGTGGTTTTAATAAGTGCCCTGAATATGAATTTCTGCACTGTGATGTTCTTTGCATTAGGCCTGGTCTTCATATTTATCAGATTGGGGCAATTCAGGATGAATTGCATCATTTCATATTACTGTTCGGAGGCTGCATTTGAATGCTCCTTTGTGGATTAAAAATGCTTCCCTGCAAATAAAAAGAAAGCCAGCTTCTGCAGGCGACAGAGAGTTGTGACCAAAACATTCTTCCTTCTTTCCTGCGTGTGATATTTCCATTTATATGTGCAGGAATTATTTATATGGGGGAGCATTTAAAAAATCTGGTGCTTCAGCCTTCAGTCTACAGTACTGCAACCTGTTCTGTATCTCATGCTATTGTGGCTGTAGGCAAAGACATTTTTTTTCCTGCAAGTTTTTGTTTTTTTAAATACATATTAGGGTTGTATCTCCTTCTCCCCAACAGATGACAATGCTTAGACGACCTTGGCTGATCTTAAAAAATCTTAAAAAGCTAAGCTGCGTTAGACCTGGTTGAGGATGGAAGACCAGTGAGAAAATCCTAGAGTTGTAGGATGTACTGGGAAATGTAAAAAGCACCCCAGAAAATATAGAAAACCCACTTCCATAATGTGGTCAAGAGGGAGGCTTCTCACTTTTCAGATTTCCATTGGTTGCCAGTTGAGATGAATAGGTTTCAACCCTGGCTTCTTGGAAGAATTAACACGAATGTAAACTTTGCTGCAGTTTTCAATGCCCTCTGGAGTCTGAATGGAGCACATCATAGCATTTTGGCATAGTTCCACGGAGTGATTTGCACTTAAGACCCATGGAGACCCATGAGCAGTGTGAAATAGAGGATGTTTGTTCTGTGTTGAAAAACTGTACTGTTCCCCCCCCCCATTTTTTTTTAAATTCTTACTGGTTTGCACTGTTTGGAAAAGGTTTGAGCAGAGAGCACGATTTAAAAGAAGATGGCCCAAGTAAATGCCTTGAAGCCAAAAATGAATTGAACTAGAGGAGGTCAGTAATTAGACTCTCTTGAGTTCTCTTTAAAGAAGTCAAAGAGTTGGCTGTCATTCTGAGTAAAAATGCTTGGTCAGGGGACAAACATACCCAACTTTTTCATTGTGTTCAAAGCTGGAGGATTGGATCTTGGAGAGCTTGTGTTGTGTCCTACATCTTTTTCCCTTCCTTGTCAAGTGTAATTGATTGTTTGGGCACTTACGCTTCAGGGAGACATCTTGGCAGTTCCCTCTGTTGATGTCTGCTTCAGAGGGGGAGCAAGTTACTAGATTGTTTAAAAACAAATCCTGCAAAAGATAAAAGTCTGAAAACAATTTTGTGGCAGGGAACTTTAATATACATGGGGACAAATAATTATATTATTGTCTTGGCTCTTAAGCACCAAAAAGATTTTATACAGGTATTCCATTCATCTTTTTTCTTAATTTTTTGGGATTGACTTTTGTTTTTCTGGTTGGGAAATGCTACATTTCAAAGAGATGCTTCTTGTCCCTGAGGCTTTCCATATTGCATGGCTCTTGACACTCTAATGTAGGCCTGATAGTCTTTTGAGCACCTGCAACAAATGTCTTTGGCCTGATCTGAAAATCAGTACAGGAATGGGGTGGACTGAATTTACTGCCCAATTACTTGAGGAGAGAAGATGACACCTTGGAAAAACCTCTTTTGGATCCCTGGGATTCCAGGATGATCCATACTCAAGATCCATCATATACTGAGACTCCGTATCTGTTCTGAGAAAGGCTTTGATTCGATCACCTTTAGTAGACTGGTTGTTGTTTCTGTTTCCTTTTGTATGCTCCCCAATGCCACCGTCATCTAAAACAATGTTTTTCAAACTTGGGAACTTTAAGATGTGTGGACTTCAACTCCCAGAATTCTCCAGCCAGCATCTTAAAGTTCCCAAGTTTGAAAAGCACTGATCTAAAACATCCTTAAAATCTTCAGCTTTCTTTTTGATTATTGCTTTGATATCTTCTGGAGATATCTATAGAGAATGGGATTTCTTTCCATGCCATCAAATCTTCTCTAATAGCATATTTATATTAAATATTTATATATTTAGGGGTAACTGCAAAGGAGAGAAAAAAAACAACATCCTGGGTAACTGATCTGGGGATTATTTTCTGAGCATGAATTGTTTGGGAATCTCTCTTCAATTCTTCTCGTGGAGACAGCTAATAAGTCAAGGTCTTTTTCAGGATGATAACTAACATACTTCTTGTCTCACTGACTTCTAGAATGTCAAACACATCTGTTGACTGAGTGTACTGTCTTCACAATGGTATGTGTAAATTAAACAGAGCTCTATGACATAAAGACGGAGAAGGGCATCTTTTGTTCAAAGGAAGCATTGCACCCAGCGGGTGGGGAAATAAATTGGATGAGAAGCCATCTTGAGGACCATATGGGTAGAAAGGCAGGCTAGATGGTGAAATAAGTCATGAAAGCGAGCACAAGGGGAGATGTTGGCTGAACTTGGGGGCGCCTGAATGGGAGCAACTACTCATATGAGTATTGTATTCCATATATGCCATTTTGACACACAGGACCCTGAGATAGATAGGAATTTTGAACATTTACCAATCTAGTCTGCGTTCAGGTCACTGTAGTTCTTACCCAGAGGTATGAACGTCCCAGAACATCCCAGTCAATAACATCAGAGATATTATCCAGCCAGCTTGCATGAACCAGTTAAGTAAGTACAGGGTACTGATCCAATGTCTGTCACAGCCTATAAGGAGGAAGTGTCTACATCCAGGTGTAGATTTCCTGCACAGGATGGGCCACATCTCTGGCTGTAGGTGGCAGGTAACAACTATAACAATAATGGCAGAGGGGCAACAGCCCAGCCCTGCTAAAGACACCTGGCACTTCCAGGGATTAAGCATGGGGAGGGGAAGGGAGGGGGCGCACTGCCCACTCCCACCCAAAGTGTACAGGAGAAGGGGTAGTCCTCTCTGCTATGGGCAGAGCGCATGGGCCCTGCCTGCTCTGCCTCCCACTGCTCAGGATTTAGTTGTTGCCTAATTTAGATAGCAACCCTGAACAGTTTATTAAATCATGATTTATTGAATAAACCAGTCAGCATTGTCTTCCATTTTTAATCCTCTTACCTCAGCAAGTACAGGTTTGGAAACATGCTAAGGTTTCATCCTCTGAATGAATGCAAAAATGTAAGATGTGGCTGTCATGCTAATGAAACTGATGGTGACCCTGACAGATGCTTGAGCTAAGCAGTTGTTAAGGGAGATTTTAAAATAGAAGTTCTGTCAGGTCCATCTTGTTCAACTCTAAAGCATACAGATTGGAAGGCTTACAGATAATATTTTTAATGCAGTTGAGCTGTTGACTCTAATCTGCCAGTGAAATACTTGCCAACATAATTAACACTCTATGGATTTTATTCCACGGAAGCAAATAGAAATTAACTCTGAGAACATTTTTTTTTTAATCATTTATATTTGGGAACTGAATTACCAGTCAGGAAAAAAGGCAACGGAAGCCAACTGTCTGATTATGGGGTTGATTTGCTGATAGAGGCCACAAGCTGGATATGTATGGAAAAATGCAGGAATCAGAGAAGAAATTATTATAGGATATGTAAAACAGGGCACGTGTAGGCAAATATCTTTCTGCATTAAAACATGTAACAAGTCAATTATATAATCCTAACTATGAAACAAATTGTACAAATTAACAACAAATCAAACCAGGAAAATGACACAGCACACAGGAGAATATAACCATTTTAATGTATGGAGGAAAAAAACGTATATTTATGGTTTGTTTAACGATGGCTGGTTTCAAACAGCATGCTGAGTTGTCTTAGAGGAATGTGCAAGCCCAGCCATTGTGAATGGCAATCCATTGGGTCAGGTCACATTTAGAGCTAGCCATTGTGAGAAGCTGCACGTCGATTGCTAAAACAGCTCTGGTAATCCAATTAGGAGGTGGCTGGGGTAAGTTTATCCTCCTTAGGAACTGGATCTATTATCTTCTGCATGCAAAGATAGTGCAGCTTCATTTATTTATTTATTAACTCATTTTCCCATCTTTCCTTTGGCACCCCAAGGTGGTATAGCTGCCCCCCAAAAGAGCTATACTGTTTTTTTCCCCACCACAACTGTGGGAGGGAGATTTGGCTGAGAGAAAGCAAGCCTTGGTGGCTGAAGGGGGACTAGTACCTCAGTCTCCCTGCCCCTAGTCCAACACCTTCACCACTTACTCCTTACTGGTTCTTGGACTGAGAGGGAGGGACTGACCCAAAGTCCCCCAGTGAGTTTCTGTGGCTGAGGGGGGACCTGAGTCTCCCTATTCCCAGTCCAGTGCATTAAGCACTCCACACTAGCATATACAGCGGTTCTTAAAAGTTTGTGAACCCTTCTGAATGTTCAATATTTCTGCATAAATATGAACTAAAACGTGATTGGTTCTCCACACAAGTCCTAAAACTAGATCAAGGGAACCCAATTAACCCAGCGTAAGAACTTTATTCCATCTGTGAAACCTGGTGGTAGCATGTTTGGGCCAGTTTTGCTGCTGCTGGACCAGGACGGCTTGTCATCATGGATGGAACTATGAATACCAGCAAATGCTACAGGAAAATGTCACAGCATCTGTCTGTGAACTGAAACTCAGGAGAAAGTGGGTCATGCAGCGAGACAGTGATTCAAAACGCACACATTGTACAACCAAAGAATGGTTAGAAGAGAAGAAAGCTGATGTTTCGGAACAGCCAAGTCAAAATCTTGACCTTAATCCTAGAGCAATGTTGTGGAAAGAGCTGAAGTTCACGCGAGGAAACCCACCAACATCCCTGAGCTGCAGCTGTTCTGTAAGGAGGAATGGGCTCAAATTCCTCCAAGATGACGGGCAGGACCGATCAATGGTTATTGGAAACATTCAGTTGCAGTTCGTGCTGCCCAAGGGGGCACGCCAGTTACCGAAAGCAAAGGTTCACATACTTTTGCCAGACGCAAACAGGTCGCTTTGGATCATTTTGCTGAATATCGATGGACTTATTTGTTTAATTGGGTTCCCTTTATCTAGTTTTAGGACTAGGACTATCTAGTTCAGTGTTTCTCAACCTTGGCCACTTTAAGATGTGTGGACTTCTACTCCCAGAATTCCCCAGCCAGCATGGCTGGCTAGGGAATTCTGGGAGTGGAAGTCCACTCATCTTAAAGTGGCCAAGGTCGAGAAACACTGACCCACAGTATCGAAGCAACCACAGGAGTGATGGCGTGTCCTATCAATGTAGGTTTGGGGTTGGCGGCCCTTCAATCTCTGCTCGATTACATAGAGCTGCCCACCTCTTTGCTGCCATCTAGCAGCCGTGTAGATTTCGACAGCCTGAGAGGACGTAACTCCGACCGAATAATAGGGCGCCCTTGTCCATTCCGCCGGGCTTCCACGGTCGAGAGATGCACTTCCGGGTCACGGCTCCCTAGTCAACCCGAGACCGGAAGAGAGAGCGGGGCGTCGGCGGTTGCTATGGGGGATCGGGGAGGCGTACGTGCCCGCGCGCGGGCTCGGGCGCGCGCCGCCGTCGCCGAGTCCTCCGTCAGCCCCGCAGGGAGGGAGGGCAGGCAGGCAGGCAGGCGGGGGAGGAGTCGGCCGGGCGGCCGCAAAGGCGGAGGGCTGAGGCGGCTGCTGAGGCGCTCCCGCGGCCCCGCGGCTGGCTCGGCTTGACCGGGAGAGGGTGGTCGTCGTCGGTGGCGCCTTCCGAGGCGAAGCGAGGGTGAGTGAGGAGGAGGAGGACGGAGGGAGGGACTCGTCCCGGTGACCGCGCCGGCTTTGCCGTTCGCGGCCCCCGCCGCTCGCAGGGGCCCGTGGCGCCGCCCGGCCTCGTCCTCTGCCCGCGCCCGGGCCCTCCCCGAAATCCCCTTTCGGTGGGTCTCCGTCGGCCCGCTTCTCCTCCATAACTGAGGGTTGGTTGCTTTCCTCTCCCGCCTCCCCCTTCGTATTCGGCAGCGGGGGTCTCCTCCTCTTTCATCTCCCCCACAACAACCCCGTGAGGTGGGCTGGGTTGAGACCGACTGGCCCAAAGGGGCCTTGGGACCTTCCGTGGAGGACCACACCGGCCTCCTTCCTCCGGCCAGGCTCGCGCAGCAGTCCCCATGCAGGGGGAACCTCCATGGGCAGGAGTACTATACCTCTCAAGGCTTTTCTCCCCTGCGGGTCCGTTCCTTGAAGGCCACTCTGTGCTCAGCCTTGGATGGAGAGAGGATGCTGCGGTAACTGGACCTCCGGGACCAATCTGAGGCGATAACTGATCCGAAGGGAACATTTGTTTGTAAAATCCTGCCCAAAGCCTTAGGCTCTGTACTCCCCTTTCTCCTTCTCTTACCCCGGGCCTCGGTTTTTAGCTCAGCTCTTGGAAATGCATAGTAAGGTAACCCAAGAACCACCTAAGGATCTCTTTCTACCCCCAGAATTGGCTCCTTCCATTGGAAAGTGGGGGGGGGGGTTGCCCTTTTGCTGATTGCGGGTTGCCAACCACTCTCCAATATTGCCAGGAGATTGAGCCCTTCTATTGCCCCTTAGTTAGGAAGCCTCTCCTTCTCCTCTTGGGGTCTCTTGTTCATCTCTCCCCTCTTATTCCACATTAACGTCCCCTTTCATTAGATTTCTTTTTGCCCTTTCACTTTTTGATTTCTTTTTATGTGTGTTTCCCTTTTTCCTGCTAGGTGTTTCTTACTCTGCTCATGCTCTCTGCTCCTACGGCAAAATATTGCTGGATGTAGCTACAAGTAGTCCTTGTTTAGCAACCGCAATTGGGACAAGCAACTCAGTTGTTAAGCGAAGTGGTCACTAAGTGAAACTGCAACTGTGCTTATGATCTTACTTCAGCTTTCCTTTGCTTTACAGACCTGTGAAGGTCGTAAATGCGAGGATTGGTTGCAAAGTTAATTTTTCATCACCATCATAACTGCGAAGATTCGCTAAATGAGGCAGTTGGTAAACAAGGACTACCTGTAATTCCTATGTTCTTCCCTATATTCTCTGTCTCCGGTTTACTACTATTCATTGCTTGTTTATGTCCTTGTGCTTTCAGACACAGCCAGCCTTTTGGTGGGGGGGGGTTGTTTATCATTTTAAGAAGCTTTTATTTTTGCTGCTACCTCTGCCACATAGACAAAAGGTTATTGCCAATTTATTTTTTACAACTTTCTTCTTTTCACAATAACTGTTGGACTTAATTCTTCATTTCTTGCCCTGTCTCCTGCCATATCCAGATTGGCCTGATTTAGTTAAAATAGGAAACTGATTTCACACAGTGTGAATGAGCCACATGAAGCCCCTACTTTCTGGAGGAAGACATTCAGATTATCTACTAACAGTTTTAAACTAGCTCCAATTTCCTGACCACAGCTATCTGGTTTAAACTATGGTAGTACAGTACCAAGCTAGAATCAAACTTTAATTCCATATCTTACCTTGCCTTAAACCATAGTTCTTTTAAAAAATTAACCTAAATCAGAAGTAGCTGCTTCTGATCTTCTTTCCTGCCATGTGTGAAGAGTAAGACTTATCCACTGTGTCTGAAATGGGCATCTGACAGGATAATACTTTAGCCTTCTCATCCTAAGCAGACTTGGTGAAGGAGGAAACAGTGAGTGTGTGCTGGGGAAAATAAACAGTCCTTCAGTTAGGAAAAAAATTAAGTGCTTGGTCTGCCTCAGTCAGGATGTATAATTTCCTTTTTCATGGGTGTGGAGGACTGACAGCACAAGCAAGTACGTCATACAGATGGAGATTTTAAAAAATGCTTTAATCCTCAAGCTTTGAGGCTTGAGAAGGTAAATGTTTACCCTAAAGCAGCCACTGAATGTAACCTTTAAGATCAAACTGTGTACATTCACATGTCACTGAGGTTAAGGCTTCGATAAACTTCTGTTTATTAGCATAAAAATCAGCTTTTAAATTGTTCAGTTTCAACACTTTACAAATCTGGTCTCCCAGATTCATGAATATTGGAGTAATTCTGTTGGATTAGTAATCACAATCATGTGCATGTTATTACGGGATCAGAGCTTGCCACAGAATCAAGGGTAATCAGAATCAAGGTTCACCCACAAAGTGAGACTTACCCTCAGCAAGCCATGTAGAAGATTGCAGCGTGCAATTGATTCTGTTGCATATGCCTTCCTAATTTTGCATTAAAGATAAATTCTCCTTCAAGTTGAGCTGCATTCCATTCTTCTGAGATGTTTTTTTCAATTTCACATCTAAACTTGAGCCCTGGAATCTCCTGGTGGTCCATCATCCAACTACTACCCAGGCCCAACCCTGCTTAACTTTTTGACAGTAAGCAAGGTCAACTGAATGCTGCCACCTAGGGATTGAAATAGATAAAGTCTGCTGTAGGAGAATGCTTGACAAGATTTGTTTTGCTAAAAAAAATTATTTTCTGTTTCTTTCAGCATCTTTTCTAGCATAGCAGACTGATTTTGGCAGATTTTCTATTAGTTTCTTATTTCTTCTGTTGTATAAGCCTGAAAAACAAAATCTTTCATGTCTTACAAAACCATGTACATGGTTTTCTTTGGAATCCATGCTGATAAGTAATAGTCCTAGGTAATAAGACTTACCCTGCATTAACTGTAACAGTGCTATATGTTTGCTTGAAAAAAGAATACTAGGGGAAAACTAGGAGTGGCTTTTCATATGAAAAAAATTATGATACACAGTTCACAAATCCCTGAGCTAGGCATAATAATCATATAGAAACACTTTGTTCTACTGCTTTTTTGGTTTCAGCTGGCAAACACCATCTATTTTGCACCTGACTTTGATTGATAGTTCTAGTTTTTTAAAAAATTAACTTGATTTTTCCATTGAGGTACCTGCTCAACACAAACAACATATAAATTTATAAAATCCCAATCTTCTGGTCAAATATATTAGTCATTTTATTAAGTTATTAAAACAGAGGAGTCATGAGTGAATTTAAATTCTGTTAAGCCTTCTGGTTCTCTCGCAGTTGTCAGTATATTGTTAATGTCTTTGAAAATGGAAAAACTGAAACAGAGGCTATTGGAACTGGCTTATGTCATCTCAGTTCAGTAATTCCTCAAAGCAAGAATCCAGCGTTCTGGATTGAAACTGAAGCTTCCTTTTCATGTGCTAATTCAGTGTGTTTTGTGTTGCATTGTAGATTTCTTGGTGAATCAACACTTTCTTTCTGTTAAAGTCTTTTATGCTAGAAATGTTACTTTGCAATCCCTTTTTTGTTGAGAGATTGTTGAAATGCAGCTCTTTAATCATGGCCTTAATCCATATAACAAATTCAGTTCTGTATGTTCTCTTTTTAAATACCCCTCCCACTCAGAGAAAATGTAATGCAGTTTTAGGGGGTTATAGAACTTCACATTACAACACTCAGATAACAACTGGGCTTCTCAGTGAACTCTGTGTAAAGAGAAACAGCCTAGTTTGCAGTAATTATTTTGACTATAGAATCTTTCTCCTGTGGCTACTGGACACTCTGTGAAAACTTTAATGCTGAGGTATTATAAACTGAAATATTTTGGAATTGTGAGTCATCAAGCTTGCAATATGATCATAGCTGCAAGTTAATTTCTATTCTTTCTTCAGAAATACAGTATTACTCTTGTGTTCCCTGAAGATTTTTAACTTCATTTTTAACACTGCAATATATTTCTTTTTATAAATTTAATTTTCCTCATCTTTTTTTTTCCTTCCACCCCCTGCTTTGCTGATTTTGGTATAGAGGCAACACCTAGGGTCGTCATTTGGTAATGCCTCTAGATCCTTTGCTGTCAGTAGAAGCACAAGTGGCCTTTGTGGCCATGAGCCCCCTTTCCCAGACTGACCTGGTTTACCACCTATCACAGGACTCCAAGCACCGACAACCTGCAGATCGGATGAGTGCAGAGCTTTCCTCCAGTGAAACTGCCTTGAGGCTGGCCCAGAACCTGCAGCAAGGGCAGCACGGTGTGGTTAGTTTGCTGAAGGAAGCAGCCTATAATATGGTTATATTACACCTGTTCTGAGCAATCTGCACCTTGAATTTGAACCAAACCAAATTTAGGGGGTTGCATTGGCGTTTTAAAACTCAACACGTTTGATTTCTGCCTTATGCCTTCCCTGTAGCAGTGCCTGCAGGCCCTCTGGAATGAGCGCTCCCCCCCCCCCGAGATTCAACAGCCTCCATCCTACTGATGTTTCAAAGGGCTTTGAAGGCCTGACTCACCCTTTGGCCAGGGTGATTGCAGACCCCCTTTTTCCTTTGTTCCCATCCAGTTTCATCATTTCTGCCATTTTTTTGTTTGTTTTTTGTTGTTTCCTTGTTTTTAAATGTGTTTAATTTGTAAATTGCACAGAGTCACTGGGAGTTGGGTAGCATATAATAAGTGATTGTTACTATTTATTATTACGTGATGGCTTGAATATTGGGAATTAGCAGGGATGCCTGTTAATGAATTGACTGTGTAGAGATGCAGAAGAGAACTGTCTCAATACAGAGACTTTGATTCCTGAATGCCTTCCCTGTTCAGTTACAATTGGTATCTTACTAGGTCTAGTGCCAACTTCTTTGTTTAACCAGCAGGTCTTTTCTTGAACTTACACGCTTTTATCTTTTGTTTACTTCTAAACTTTTGTTATCCTACCCAGGTGTTCCATCTGTACTAATTTTATCTTTTATAAAAGATAAAAAATTTAAAGATAAAAATCTTTAACTTTTTTTCCTTTTCTCTTAAAATGTTATATAGTTTTATCGGTTTTAATGTTGTATTTCTATGCTGGGTCTATTTTTAAATATGTTTTTAAAGGAATATAACTAAGCTTCTAATTTTATGCAGTCGTGACTTTCCTTGAAGGGCATGGGAAAATCTTGGTAGGCCAAGCCTAATATTAATATTCTGGAACTAAAAATGAACATGCTGTATCCTTTTTTCCTGAGCACAAATCAAGTGCCCATCATTACAGAGGCCATACTTTCCAGCAGGCAGGCAGAGGGAAGGAGAGAAACCATTTGCCAGGTCTGTTCTCCCTTCAGTCTGGTACATGTAATATAGACAGACACTTAAGTAAATTGTGTCTACTCTCTTGGTCCAGCCAATCCTTGCCTTTAAATGGTTTTCAAGCTCATAGTATAAAACAAGGCTTATGATCAATTTGTATGCACAATGTCTCAAGTGTTACGTTTGGGGGGCTTTAAAATAAAAAGATTATGCAGCTGGCTGATATAATTTCTGAGAATTAAAATGTGCATTATTGAGCATCCCAGTAGTAAATAGAGAAATACATTTACATATGATATTTTTATACAAATGGATTCTGTGGAAATTCAAATTGGCAGTGTTTTTGAAAGCTGTTTAACTGATATCCATTAAGCACCTTTTATTAAGCTGGAAACATTAAGCTTGCAAAGAAATTTAATGTTTAAATATCAGATACTGGGTACTTCTGAACAAGTATTCTGTAGCTTGTAATATTTGATTATCTTTAAATTTTCAAGCCAAAATTTGTAGGCACATGGATCTATCTACTTTTGTCTCACAGTAAAGGACGACAAGATGCTTACCAATTTGCCTATCTTATGATGTGGTGTTTCTGGTACCACAGCAACAACATGACTAAACAAACCTCCACGTAACCTTGGAATTAGGAATGACTTAGGACAGTGTTGTCCAAACTTGGCCACTTTAAGATGAGTGGACTTCAACTCCCAGAATTCCCCAGCCAGCATGGCAGGCTGGGGAATTCTGGGAGTTGAAGTCCACTCATCATAAAGTGGCCAAGTTTGGACAACACTGACTTAGGATTTCTGGATACCAGCAGATTGCATGTCAGGTTTAGAGAGGACAAAGGCTAACTCCATCTAGCAAGCAACATGGCTTGCTTCTGAATTCAGGGCTTATTAGGTATCATCAGGATCTTTTGTAGATCCCATCTGGATTTATTATAATTGTTTAGGTGCCGTTTTTCAGGATAACAATCCCCCCCTGCAAAGCAGCACCCAAATAATATAAACAAATAAGAAGCAATACTTAAAAAAAGAAAGAAACAAGCAGGAAGCTTCTAGGCCTTTCCAGAGGCTAGTTGGTGGTAATGATCCTGTGGGGATGGGGAGGAAAGAAAGGAGACTTCCTCCTTTATTCAGTGTTGGTTTCTTGTAAATGAGGATGAGCCACTTCCTGGAAAAGTTAGTTGTTCATCCCTGATATTATTTTGGAGACAAAACAAAAATATAGTTTTAAATAAATTGGTTGGAATTAATTGACTGTGGTATTGGGGAAGATCTATGATATCCCTGTCAGATTCCTGCTGGCAAAGCATAAAGTAGGGGAAGGAGGATTCTTGTTCCTATTATTTTCTTCCCTCTTTATCGTACTTGCTGTCTTGTCTTTCCTTCTCAAAGGAAAGTTAGAAATTCAGAAGGGATTTGTGTTTGGTGGATCAGAGATCTCCTTCAGTCTGATCCACATTTACTCCTTGCCACCCAAATCAGAAAGTAGCAGAGATTTCTGCCACCAGAGCATAGGAGTTGCTAACTAGTTCTCCTCCTCCTCCTCTCACCATGGAAAAGGAGGTGATCTACTGCCTGTTGGATGCCCTGAGATAAAATTGTACAATCTGTTCCTAGAACATTCCTGCGTTCCCTGGAATGTTCCATTTATCTTTCAGAATGTGCCCTTCCAGAGGTTGTTTGTCTGTTTCCAGAACTGAATCTTTTGGAACAGGAAGAGGGTTTGGATCTTTGGATACAGCCCAGGCATAGATTGCATGGGAGTCTCATTTAGGCCTCTCTCATTATAAAAGTCTGAGTCAAGCTTGTCATTCATATCTGAATAAGCAGTGGTTCCTTCCTACACTAGAAGTCAATGAACTGTAAAATGAGCCAGTGTTACTACTCTAAGGTCAGTCTTCGCACAGATCTTATTTTTGCACACAATGACTAAACCATTAAAAACAGCCATAATAAGAAATAATAGAAAAACGTCTTCCTTACTGTTTGTGTTCTCTCTCTCCCTCTCTCCCTTGACTCATTGGAAAGACTCTTCCTACAAGCTCAGAATACAGAGGCAGAAAGAAGCATTGAATGGACAGTGATTAATGATACAATGAAGGCCTGGAGTGATAGCCAGTCAGACCTTTACAGCAGTGACCTAGAAGAAGAGGAAGAAATGATTTTTGGAGAAAACGAAGAAGACTTGGAAGAGATGATGGATTTAAGTGATCTTCCTACCTCACTCTTTGCTTGCAGTGTTCATGAAGCAGTATTTGAAGTTCAAGAGCAAAAGGTAAGGGGTTTTAAGACACAGTGCCATCGGCAAACCTACCTCCAGTTTATTAAAATTAGTATAAAATTAACTGAAAAGCAAATATTGTGCTCTATTCCAATAACATATACTTCAAATGTTTATGATAGTACTGGGTAGTTATTTTTTTATGCAGAGAGGTAAATTATATAATTAGATACTCTAGAAAGGAATGGAAATGTGTTGATTTCTGTTCCTAAACACAGTCTAGAAGGATTGCTTTGGGATCCACTACTGGGTTGTAACTGCACTTGGAAGTGGATTACAGCATGTTTCCTCAGATACATTTTAAAGCAGTGTGTAAGCCTTCAGTTCATTGTGGAGTAGCTGCTTTGTATGTAAAAAGTCTAGGTTCAATTTTTGATATTTCTAGAGATGATCAGAAATTATTCCTCTTTGAAATCACTGCCACTCAGTGCCCACTGTATAGCTCAATGTACTTCGCTGTCTATATGTACCCTAGAATTGCCCATTTTAGAAAGATTCACAAATCTTGCATAGCCATTGTGTGTTTTGGTGCTGGCATGGTTCAGCGGGTGAATCCAGCTGTTGTGGTTTGTGAAATTAAGGGCAGGCACAGGCAACTTCTCCTGGATCTGAGGTTGCAACTTGCTCTCTTCTCCAGCTGATGGACCACTGAAGGCTGGCACTGAAGGATGACATCACCCAGAAAGGGAAGGGTTGAAATTTTTTGGCCTTTTTATTATTTTGCTTTAAGAGTGATAATGGGAGTAGGAGGCTAGCCATTCCCATTTCCTCTTTTTAAACATTTTCCTGTTCCCACAAAAGTTATAAGTGAACCAACCAGTTATGCAGTTAATCATGATGAAGGAAACTATGACTTAGCATGATAAGAACTTAACTAGTTGTTTTCAGTTCAGAGCAAATTGGGAAGCTCCTAATTGTTGTGAATTGTTTTACTAGGGCACTAGACATTTCCCTAGTAGTTTGATTTCATTTCATTTATTCAATTGTGACAACCACCTGACTCCAACTGGCAGTGTGCAATAAAACCAACAACTTAAAAACAGAATACAATAATTATAAGAGAATGAAACAGTAAACAACAAAAACCAGTGGCAGATCTGGCGATCCCACATAATCTGGCAGGGGCTTCAACCCCATAACCCAAGGCCTGGGAGAACAGCCATGTCTTTAAGGCTTTCTGGAATGCCAGCAGGCTAGGAGCCACATGGATATCAGGGGAATTTTATTCCAGAGGACAGGTGCTATGACAAAGACGGCACACTTCTGGGGTCCCTATTGATGACACTGTTTAATTGAAGGAACATGGAGCACGCCAAATCTGTCAGATTGAACTGGCCAGGCTAATACCATGGGAGATAAGTGGTCCCTCAAATAACCAGGTCCCATGCCATGTTGGGCTTTATAGGTCATAATCAGCACTTTGAAATGCATGTACTAGTGGAGCCATGAAGTGATGAGGTGTCAGCCTTGTGAGGTAGCCCAGACGGGAAGCATGCCCAGATGATCTAAGTATACTTTATTATAAGATTACATTAACAGAATCTTACAAGTCTGAAAGTACATTTCTCCCCCATCACCTTTACAGACCAATAAATTAGGGAGGGTCCCTTCTGAGATGTTCTACACGCCCATTCCTGTTGCGGGCTAAGCTGCCTTTTATCAGACCTGGCTGTGGCTCTTCCCCTGTCTCCCAAGGTCATTCTCACATATCATTACTAGGACATGAGTGACTGTCTGAAGGGCCTCCCAATCGAGGAAAGGCCACAACTGGTGCACTTGATGAAGTTGTGCAAAGGTCTTCCTGGCCACAGCTGCCATGTGGCTATGAGTCCAGGAATACCCCCAGATGGCACACCACTCTTGAATGGGGAAGTGCAACCCCATCAAAGGTCAAGAATGGAATATCCCCAAATCTAGGTGGCTCCAACAGCCACAGCTACAGCCACTCAAATTTGGTAGGACTGTATTAAAGACGGTGCCTCCTCATCTAAACCCATACAGCCTCCAGTCACTCAACAGCCTTACGTGGCCAGCCTGGGGTCAAAAGGTATAATTGGGAATCCCAGACTGATGGATGACCTCACTCAGCAGTTTCATGCAGATGTTGAATAAAAGGGGAGACAGAGTCAAGACCTGTGGCACCCTACAGAGGAGGGGCTTAGGGAATATCCTTTCCCTCCCAACCAACACCAACTGAAACTGGCCACAGAGGAAGGAAGAGAACCACTATAGAATGGTGCCCCATCTTCAACCCTGGGAGCCAACCCAGAAAGATACCATGGTTGATGATATCAAAAGCTGCCGAGAAATCAAGGAGTACAAGGATGGGTGTACCACCTCCATCTCGGCTCCATTACACCACCACAAGTGCAGCCAAGGCTGTCTCCATGCTAAATCCTGGCTGAAACCTGACTGAAACAGGCCTAGATAATCCACTTCCTCCAGGTTCTCATCAACTGCAGACTGACCAGCTTCTCAACACCTTCCCTAAAAATGGAAGATTGGAGACAGGATGAAAGTTATCTAAAAGTGTTAGGTGCAGGGACAGCCTCTTGAGGAGGGGGCACACCACTGCCTCCTTCAAGGCATGAGGTGCCAACTTCTCCCTCAAAGAGGCTGAAACCACAGCATGGACCCAACCACAGGATACCTCCCTGGCCACTTTCATGACCCAGAAGGGGGCCTGGTCCATTAAACAGGTGGCCAAACTGATAGCATGAAGCACCCTGTCCACTTTCTTAGGAGTCACCAGTTCAGACTCAGCCCAGATCACACCATAAGACCTTGCCCCAGTCACCTCACCTGGACCTGCCCCAATCTGAATATTCCTCACAGTGACCTTGGAGATGATTCTGGGGGCTCTCCCTGCACAGCAGGGACAAGGTCACCTTACCTAGGGGTGTTACATGGCTGTCGGTGGGCAGAGAAATATTGAAATTTTGCCACCTTTATAGCCAGGAGGTAATCCTCAATATAGGCCCTTACCCATATTAAGTCAGACTCACTCTGAGTCTTTCTCCAGTGACACTTCATGCATCTTTTCTGGCACCTCATCTCCCAGAGCTCCCAGGTGCACCCCAAGATTGGTGCACAAGGAGAAGCTGCATAGAGGTAATACAGTCCATGGGTCAGCCACCTGCCCATTCTAGGCAGCAAGTAAGGCCTTGGCTGAACCAGCCACTAAACCCTTGGGAAAGCCCCAGGTTCTCTCTGGAACCTCATTGGGTCCATCAATTGCTTGGGGCAGGCCAGTGAAGTAGCTTCTATCTCCCTGCAGGGAGGGGTGACATCAGTGAGCCAAAGGCAGTCAGAGAGTGATCTGTCCATGGCAATGGACTGATGTTAATGTCCTCGGATACCAGGTCATGTCACAACTGCCCTGAGACAGAAACCAGATCTAACATGCAGTCACTGGTACAGGTAGTCCTCAATTTATGACCATTGGTTTAGCGACCTTTTGAAGTTATGATGGCGCTGAAAAGAGTTACTTATGACTGGTCCTCACAGGTACGACCATCACAGCGTCCCCGTGGTCACGTGATCAAAATTCAGGTGCTTGGCAACTGGCATGTATTTACAATGGTTGCAGTGTCCCAGGGTCATGTGATTGCCATTTGCAACCTTCCGAGCTGGCTTCTGGCAAGCAAAATCAATGGGGAACCATGTGATTCACTTAACGACTGCCACAAAAAATGTCATAAAATTGGGTGCAGTTGCATGATGCCTCACTTAATGACCGCACTACTTAACAACAAATTTTCCAGGCCGTATTGTGGTTGTAAGTCACAGACTACCTGTATGTATCAGGCCCTCAGTGACTTGGGACTCAACATCACCAGACAGCAGATTGAAATCCCTGAGAACTGATAGCTTCAGGGACTCCACTGTCAGCTGCAGGAATCCAGCAGGGATAATGGTGGACAGCAGGAGGGCAGTATATCAGCAGCAAATCCCAACTGTTCCTGTAAGCCCAACTTCAACCAGAACAGCTCACATCTGGTTATCTGTAAAGCAGAACCTCTGAAAGTCTGTAATGACTCTCAGATGACAAGAACCACCACTCCTCCCCTTCCTGGGGTCTCAGCTGGTACAAAACCCGGTTGGACACAATTCTGAGAGGGGATCCCACCAGAGGCCAAACCAGGGCTGTGTTAAACAAGCCAGGTCAGCATCCTCATCCACAATAAGGGCAGCTTTGTTACACACCAACCTGGCGTTCAAGAGCAGTAGCTGGAGCCCAGGGTCAATGAGGATTCAGTAGCCAAGGACAGAGAGCGGAAGCTGAGGGCTGGACAGCGGACTGCTTTCAAGCTGTGGGCCCAGGGTCCCCACCCCTGGTCCCTGCCATGCCTCCCTCTGCCCATCACCCTTGTGATAGTCTTGCCTGCCCTCTCCACTCCCTCTGCCCGGCCAAGGCACACAAGCACAAATGTTCCTCCACCCACCACACACAAACCTAACCCAGCGCCCCACAGCCGTTTTCATGTATACGGGATGGATGCTGTAAGCAAACCCCACTTTCAGGAACTCCATGTATGTTTTAGAACGCATTGCGTTTTTATCTTCTTCCTAAATTTGATTACGAAAATCAAGAAAACTTATTAAAATGTAAATATTAAGTTGTCAGATACCAGACTTTTGAAGTCAACGTCAAAATCCAGATAGATTAACTTCCACATCATACTTCAAAGTCTGTTTTAGATATTTGACAAAAGCTGCCTTTGGGCCATGCTTAGTATCAAAATTTTTCATTTGGAGTTCTTTAAAGAAACAGATTTTCTATTAGCAAATAGCCCTTTTTCATATAACCACTGCACATCATAATTCTCAAAATTTAAATATCGAGAGGCAAATTCTATCTCTGTTATACCTTTCTCTAAAACTAGTAAGTTTTTGTTGAAGCAGAGGGAGAATAAAACACCATTATTACTTTTCATTGTCCTGACAGTCATGAAACAAGGTTAATCGTGCGTAGGCAGGCATGTTTCCATGACAGCTCTAGTTGAGGCTGAATTTGTTTCTGAAGAAACTGGGATTTAATTTTCTGTAATACTTTAGTGACAAAACATGTTTTTTCTTCCTTGTTTCAAGTGCTGCGTGAAATACCGTAGCTCTGTGTGCTCATTTATATTCATGAAGTTTATAAAAGGGAATAAACTCTTACCTTCCAACATCTTTTTCTTTTTTTGGAATCTTTTAAAAATATGATTCATTGCAATATAGATAGCTTTAAATGCTGCTGCTTGGGATTGGCATTAAATAAACGGGGAATAATCATATTCAATATTTGGAGTGTTGGACTGGATCCAGGAAGACCAGATTAAGTCCTCACTAGATGGCGGTGTTCACGAGATCAATGTTTCTTAAACTTTTTTATCTTGGGATCCCTTCCCACTTTAAAAATTATGGAGGACCCCAAAATAACTTTTGTTTGTATGGATTATATTTATCAATATTTACTGTATTAAAAATTTCAATTGATGCATTTGCTGCTGCTACTGCTTCTCACAATTGTTTGATGGGATTTTAATATTGTATTATTTTTCAACATAGACCAGCAAATAATTTTGATTTCATGGACCCCTGAGAGAGTCTTGGGGGACCCTAGGACCACACTTTAGGAAACACTGCACTAGATGGTTTAAGCTAGGTATAACTCAACCCAATCTTATCTCTCAAGTTGAATGATTCTCCAGGAACCTCTCCTAGAGCTCCTTGGAGGAAAGCCGAGATATAAATGTAGAAAATAAATATAAATTAAAATTAAACCAAATTTAATTTTTTTGTCTTGCCAGTATTTTTATCCTCCCTTTGCCTAGTTTTTGAAGTGTTGCCCCCAAGAGTTATGTGTGTTCCTTAGTCTATAAAAAGTTGTGCAGCACACCTCTGATTTATAGGAAGCAATTAGTTTCCTCACTGAGAATCTGTGATTTAAATAAACTAGGAGATCTTTTTGAAGGGGGCAAGTT
Source organism: Python bivittatus (assembly GCF_059951505.1). Classification (NCBI taxonomy): domain Eukaryota; kingdom Metazoa; phylum Chordata; class Lepidosauria; order Squamata; family Pythonidae; genus Python; species Python bivittatus. Next base: position 1,862,350 of record NW_028277057.1, on the reverse strand, counting down.
GGAGGGAGCATTTAAGCATCTTCTTGTTCCCTTTAATAAACCATAGTTTACTGAACCTAGAACACTTTGTTCAAATCACAAATGAATTTGTGATGTCCAATAAGCTTGTAAGAAAATTTGTGAAATTGTAATGATAATGAAATACTTTTTGCAATGGTACAAACACAGATCAGAGAGAAGACATCATTCTATGTTATGTTTGCCAGTTGTTGCTAAAGTAGCTTATATTTAGTTGTTAGAGGCACTGAGAAGAATTTGAATATTAAATATACATCAGTTTTTCTTGATGTGCTGGGCCAGAGATTGTTGTTACATTGTTTGATCATGCTATTGCTGCACTAAATAATTACAACCATTTGGGGCTTGTTTTACATCAGAAAAATAGACAGTCAGACAGATAAATATTATGGACCTGGTTGCTGAGGTTCCTATCTCAGTCTCTTAGTGTAGTTCTTTGCATGCTTCCTTAGGAGTAAGTCCATTGAACAAAATGCAGATTGTCTCAGGAGTACATGGTGCAGGAGCTGAATCTGGCCCCTTTAGATACCATATTAAATACAGTATTGGAAATAGAACAGGATAGTTCTTCTAGATATTTCCCTCCATGTAAGAACAGAAACATGATCCAGAGTGAAAAGATAAAAGGAGCTACATGATAGGGGATGGTTTTCTACACAGAGGCTGCAGAAGGGATAAATTGTTAGGAAAGGACTCTGATGGGGAAGACATGCTATGTGTTTTTAAAGCACCCATTTCTATCCAGAGATTGCCCAGTGGAATGGGGTGCAGTTCCCGGAATTGCTAGCCAGCAGTCCTAACCCAGTTGGAGAAGGCTGCTTTAGCATGTGGGACACATGAGCCTGGAGGTGGAGTGGCAGGGAGGCCAGTTGCTTTTGACAGAGCAGCCTGTTTCCTTGCATCGGGGTTAGGATCCAGAGCCGGCACTCTCCATTCCTGACTTGGGGTGAAAAGGGTTGAATTGGGGTAGAGGAGATGAGTTTAGAAAGCTTGTGTAATAACCCACTCAGAGCCTCTAAGACTGAGCAGAATAAAAATCCAAATAAATGGATATCATCATCATCATCATCACAGTCACCCAGTTGTTTAGACTGGATTTAGCATTTTTATCCACCTATCGAGCCCTTCCCAAGGACCTGGAATAGGCAGATGTGGTTGTTTGATGGTATTAAAGGTTTCGTTGCAGGATGTAAGCTGTTCCAAGTAAAGCTGCCTTTTGCAATTGACTGATGGTGATTTTGTCAGTGCCAATGGTCTTCAAGTGGTGCTCCAGATGTTTTGGGATTGCATCCAAGGCACCTATTACTATTGGTACTATCTTTGTTTCTTTTGCGTCGTTCTGTTTCTATTTGCAGATATTTTGTGATTTTCTCCAGTTCTTTCTCTTCTATTCTGCTGTCTCCAGGTATTGCAGTGTCCACTATCCCAGACTTTTTTGTCTTTCTTATCAACAGTTGTTAAGTCTGGGGTGTTGTGTGGCAGGTGCTGTTTGAATTCTAAAGTCCCAGAGCACTTCAGCGTCTTCATTTTCTATTACTTTGTCTGTTTTGTGGTCCCACCAGTTCTTGCTCGCAGGCAAATGGTATTTCTTGCAGATATTCCAATGCACCATTGTTGCTACTTTGTCCTGCCGTTGTTTGTAGTCAGTCTGTGCAATCTTCTTGCAGCAGCTAAGTGGTCCACTGTTTCTTCAGCTTCCTTGCAGAGGAGGCATTTGCTTTATTATTATTATTATTATTATTTAGATTTATATTCTGCCTTTATCAGTTCAACTCAAGGCAGTGTGCATAATGCTCCCACCTCCTGTTTTCCCCACAATAACCCTGTGAGGGAGGTTGGGCTCAGAGAGTGGGGCTGGCCCAAAGTCCCCCAGACCTATTGAAGTTGGACTGTGCAATAATCACTGTCCAGGGATGGGAAGGGAACCAGCTACTAAATTATTCTTTCATCATTGGATCAAGTGAAATCCAGTATTTCCTTCTTTAGCAAAACATTCCCATCTAGTACATCTTATGTAATTACCCTATACCTGTTCAAAATGATGAAATAACTTTGAGAAATGTCAAGTTTCTCTTGAGCACATACAGTATTGCACTCCTCAAATACTGGTCATTGGTGGTATTATTTGATTTTTCCTTATATGATTTATATGATGTATTGTTGTCTGCTTGTTGCATATATTTACTTTTTGGCTTTTTGTATATAGTCAGTGCAGAAATAGAATTCGATCTTCCACCATTTGAAACCACTCTTCTTTACATCGTATCAGATTATTCTGGGGTCAGCGGCCTCTGATCTGCTTAATTTATAAGGTTGAGGACAAGATATATAAAATAATCTCTCATCTGACTGGTGCTTTTTGTTAATTGGATTTTTAAAAATAAAATAGCCATTTTTTTCGGTTTGTACCCTACTATAATATTATTTACACATACCTGGTGTGACCCCCCCCCATCTTAAGAATACTTATCTCATTTTGATGTGCATCCTGCATAGCATTTTTCTCTTTCAACCCTTGTACAGTTGTTGTTTCTGGTTCAGCGCATGGAGCAAAGAAGCAAGAACCCGTGCTGGGAACGTTTCACTGCAAAAATAGCTTGCTGTGATTATCCTGATCTGGTTCCTTGCAGTCCTTTTTATCTCGTCTCAGTAATGGCCTAATAGTTGTCCCCATAATCCTGATTTATTCACTTGGCTACCTCTGCAAGATTCTTCCCCCAGTGTTCCAAAACACATGGTGACTTCATGAAATGGTGCCTCGTTTCCACAAGGTCATCTTGAGTGAGCCTATCTAGAGATGATGCAGTGCTGCAGTGCTACACAACTTCTTTTTTCTTTTTTTGCAAGCACTCCTTACCTCGTTTAATTTATAGCCCCACTCCCCTGACCTTGGCAGTTGGGAGGGGAGAGTCCTTCTGTACTAAGGCCAAAAGGGAAAAGAGGGTGAATGGAGGAAGAAGGTGGCATTTATTTTTGGCTGCACGTAGCCCTGGGCATCCATAAATGAGAATTTCTTTGCCTCAGTGATTCTACCAAGGACATATGTAATAGGTGGCTGTTTAGCTTGCTGACCTCCAAAACAGATGAAGGAGAGAGTGGGAAAAAGCCATAACGTTTGTCCAGCGCTCTGGAAAAGGGACTGACAACATGTGACCATAAATCAGATACATGTATACTTTCTAAAGCAGTTTGCTTAACAGCTTTGGATGGAAGGGGGGGGATTATGTAATAGCTGATGTAACAACATTCTAGGGTCTGTCTGTCTGTCTGGGAAATCTGAAATGTAACAGACTGACATGTGGTTGTTCTGTCAGTGGGGTGGGATCTGGATGAGATGTGTTTGAAGCAAATCTTGGCTTTACAAGGCTTCTTTTGTGCAGAGGTGGAATAGTCCAGTATTTCTGTTAGTACCCATTTCTAGTGTGGATAATATACAGGTAGTGAAGATGGTTTGAAAGTTGCATTTAATTCTGCATTTTCTAAAATTAGTTAGAGGAGTCAGATTGCAAATTTAATGTTTTCTCACTGCATCATTTCTGTGGTCAAAATCAGTCTCCCTTTCTCATGAAGCTTTGTGGGCAGAGGGTGATAGATTTTCAGGTATCTCAAATGACCTGCACGTGTGATATTAGTATAAGGTTAAACATTTTGTTCAGTCACTTATCATGTTACAGGGGCGTCATCATCTACAGGGGCATGGATACAACCATCTACATCTCTTGACGTTGATGGAAGAATGATTAGTTCATGCCAGACACCACCTCCCCCATTTATCTAGAAGCCTCATGTTTAGCCCTATGTATGAAAACTCAACCTCTAGTAAAAATGAGCCAGACAAACGTATTCAGGGCTGGTGATTCATCCTGAAGTGGAAATACAAGGTCACCAGTGAGCAGACTGAAAGGGATGGTGCCTTGTTGAATTCCTTGAATTCAGCTCAATTTGAACGAGTCCAGATTCTTCTACAGCAGTTTCAGAACAAACTGTTGAAGCACGCAGTACCTGAAGCCTGCTTTCAGATTGCACAAATAGGAGTGACATTTTAGTGAGATGAAAATGTTAAGCATTTAGACAATACATTAGAAGAGTAGAAGAAAACAGAGCCGATCATCTCTGCCTAAATGTAGGTTATGCTGCATGGTTAAGAAGACAGCCTAGCGGACCTTGTTTCTCCACAGCATATGCCGCTGACTTGGTAGAGCTGGCCCCTGGGCTCTGGCGATCTCTGCCCTTGTCCTGTTCAACAAAGTTTGTGCACTGCCTCTAGGAGAAGTTAGGCAGAGAATTAAGAAGATTTGGGGATTGCCTGTAAGTGTTTGTATGTATGAAAATGCCAGGGAATGAATGCCATTGCTTTGGGAGGCCCCCAGAATGTTAGTAAACAAAAAGTTGTAGCTATGCAGATATTGACCATATTTGATAGTAGCAGGTAGCAGCACGAAGCTGTGCTTGGCTGTTCTCAGGGGGAAAAGAAGCTAAGCAGGATCAGACCTGGTTCGTACTTGAATGGGAACCAGGATACTGTATTCCAGACTATATGATACACAGGGAAGTTGGAAAAGCATCATGGAAAAAAGCAGCAGCAAATCACTTCTGAACTGTTGCCAAGAAAATTACATGGAACTAGATGTATAGCATATATGGGTCTCTTCCCTCCCCCTAGTTTATTCTCATAACAGTCCTATGAGTAGGTTAGGCTGAGAGAGGGAGACTGTCCCAAGGTCAATAATGAGCTTACTGTCTGAATAGGAGCTTAAATCCTGGTATCCCCAGCCCTTTTCTGTCAACAATTTTGACATTCAGCCTTGCATTCAGGGTCTTTGAAAGAATCCTAATGAGGAAATATTGCTCAGAAATATTTTACTGGCACCAGGTTTATGGGAAGCCTAAAAAAGGTATTGCATATACTGTATGTGTTTTATTGTGTATCTTGATTATTTAATTTCCAATCCAGATTATACTATTATAGAAAAGTTGCACTGAATACTTTTCATAATATCTCTCCAAACTAGGTTTCCTAAATGTCAAAGTCAAAAATTTTAGTGGGTATTCAAAGGCAATACCTTTATTAGACCAACTATAAGTTTGCGAAAATAGCATTTTAAATATCCAAGAAGTCTTCATGAGGCATGGTACTTTAAAAGCACACAAAAAAAATGTAGGGCTGTTTAAGCCATGTCTGCACCAGGATACAGAATTAGATGGATCACAAGAGCCGATTGTAGTCATGCATATTAGAACCCATTAAATATTGAAGCTCCCTAAGATTTGTTGAAAACTAAGGAAAGCCTAGATGGGTCTCTTCTCCCTTCTCCCAGTTTATTCTCATAACAACCCTGTGAGATGGTTTAGGCTGACTATGCCAAGGTCACTGGTGAGCTTATTGTTCCAGAAGACAAGAAAGAGAAGGAAAGAAAATAATTCTTAATCATTCATTTTTGGAAATAAAAAATCCAAATGTGTAAGTCAAAACTTTCCATTTGTAAGAAAGATGTACAGTTATATTGGAAATGGAGAATATACATTTGTATGCTCTTCAGTAAATCCTCCTATGGCCTAATAAAGGCGGTGCCTTTATACACATGCTGTACTGAGTTATTTTTCTCATGGTCAATGCAATCTTGCCTGTGGGGTTACCGGAATGCTTAGCTTAGCAGGTCAACATTGGAAGTGCTGTAAGATTCTGACTGCCCTGGCTAGCCAGAGATCAGTCTAAAATGCAGAGTGGCTGTTTGTGGGAAAAACAACATTAATGCCAATCATCTGGGTGAAGCAGCATATGGGAACATGTGGACAATCATAGGATGAAGGCAGTTTCTTTTTTTCTGACATACAAAAATATTTCTCTGTAATACATATGAGGAATTCTTAACTGAATTCTGCATACTCCGTGATTCCTATCTGCCTGTGAAGGATCATCAATTCTAAATACTGGAAGAGAGAAATTGGGATGGCGAGAAGCAATCATTATATCAAGGCAGTCACCAAATGGGTTCACAAATCATGATAACCCGTAGGCAAGGTTGCAAATTATGTGAACTCAGCTATTGTACGCTGTGATTTATGGATTTTAATGCAGAGGTTCTCAAACTTTCTCAACTCATGGTGCCCTTAGTGTCTCAGTAATGTTTTTCATGATGCTCCTAGATGTATGTGCAGTGTCCAACAGATGTCAAGTATTGCAGTGTTATTTTCCATCACTCCTGTGAGTTAACTGTGGCACCCTGGGGCACCATGGCACACAGTTTGGGAACCACAGGCTTAGTGTAACGTGTGGATCTAACCTATTAATATGTACAGATGTGGGAACCAAATGAGCTTAATGCCATTTACAAACCCGTTAACTGTGAGAGTAGCTGACTACTTGCCCTTGAAGCAGAAGACATAAGGGGCGTTCATTTTATAGATTCAGTCTGGTCCAATTAACTGTTAGCTTTGCAGATTTGAAACTTGGGTTCAAATGCCCGTTGCACTAATATCACTGGATTACATTTGAAATATACAATATCTTGACTCCAGCACTTTGTCTCATGGGATTCCTGTCATTGTGACAACACTGTAAAGCAGGGTTTCTCAACCTTGGCAACTTTAAGACGGGTGGACTTCAACTCCCAGAATTCCCCAGCCAGCAAGGCTGGCTGGGGAATTCTGGGAGTTGAAGTCCACCCGTCTTAAAGTTGCCAAGGTTGAGGAACCCTGCTGTAAAGCATTCTCAGATAAAATTTCTCCATCTGCGTAACTCGTCTATAACCATGTTAAATCTATACAGAATCAAAAGGCTTTTGAAGTGTAAATTGTTACAACAGTTGGTTTTTTAATGAAAAGCGAGCTGACTCTAATATACCATATTTGAACATTGTGCTAGTCACAGATTACAGTGACAGTAGGTGCACCATTGGTAGACCTGAAGGCCAGGCTGAGAGATCATCCTGGAGAAGATCTATCTGTGTGGTTGCTAGGAGTCAATACCGACTTGATGGCACATATTCGATGATTGTATAGATTTTACTCTAAAAAAACAACAACACTAATAATAATAATAGCAACCACTAGATGGCACTATGAACTAGATGGCATTATATACTCTTTTAAATACAGATTATTGCTCTTTGAATGCAAGGAAACCAGTAATTACATGAGTCTGTGTTTTTCTGTAGATATTACCAAAACAAAAAAAAGTATCAGCAAAAAAGAAAACCCAACTAAGAAACATTCTAGATGAGTTTGTTTATTGAAGTAAGCTTTGAGGTACCTTAATTATGTGCATTTTTTTCTATCCTTAGGAAAGATTTGAAGCGCTTTTCACAATCTATGATGCTCATGTTACATTCCAGTTATTTAAAAGCTTCCGAAGAGTAAGGATAAACTTTAGCAATCCAGAAGCAGCAGCAAGAGCACGGATAGAACTCCATGAGACAGACTTCAATGGGAAAAAACTGAAGCTATATTTTGCCCAGGTATATATATTTCTTATTTGGATCCCCCCTTTCTGTTAAAAACAGAAACAGTCCCCAGGGTCTCTTCTTGCTTCTGCTCCATATAATCTAAAAGTACAGCAATTTGTATGAGGTTTATGTTAGTCAGTTATGGCAGTGTTTCTCAACCTTGGCAACTTTTAAGATGAGTGGACTTCCACTCCCAGAATTCTGGGAGTGGAAGTCCACTCATCTTAAAGTTGCCAAGGTTGAGAAACACTGAGTTATGGTATGATTATCTTGCCTTTTAAAGCACATTTGAAGTCCTTGCTGGCAAAGCCTGCTTACTTTGTGATGCTTCTGGGGTGAAATAGGCTGCTTTCATAGAGTACTTGTGGTCCTTTCACCACAAAAATGGACTTGGAGAAGTTAAATGCATCCTACGCAAATAACTCGAATCAGGAGAGCTGACAAACAAAAAGGATAGAAAAGTTCCTGTCTAGAAAGTCATCGGCATGCAGACCATTCTGTTTCTTTCAGATGTGCTGTGATGTGCTGTATCTTAGTGTTCAGAGAATCAGGTCTGTCTGCGCTCCGTACTACAAGCACACACACAAAACACCCACAGTGTTCTGGGCTTGGCAAAGAACGCTTCGTTTAAAACATGCTGTTTTTTTTACAGGATATTATTTCTGTGTCCTGCATCAGTTATGTAGAATGTCTCTCTTAACAATTTTATTTCCCTTCAGGTAGTCATACAAATAGGCAAGGAACTCTGCAATGTATGGAACCCTACAACAGAAGCTTCCCACCTTCTTGTTGATTCATTCCAGTCTGCTTAGAATTCAGCACCATTAGCCATAAACTGTAGGTCTATCTACGTGGCTATATGGACAATGAAAAATATTGGAGGGTTACCAAAAAATTTACTTCATCCATGCCCTTGGATTTAGCTGGAGATAAAATCTTAGCTTTGCCACTGATTCAGCAGGGAGTCTGCAGCAGGTTGTGCAGCTGTAAAATAAAGTAGGAGTGACCTTTCCTGCCAGAATCCTGTACTGAATAAGTGGATACCTAAAATGGATGGGGACTTAAATGGGCCCTTAATTTGGCTCAAGCAATGTGTTCTTTACTAACTAGCCTGGTAAATGTTTAACTCAAGTAGCTAGAAGAGAATTAACAGTGCATTCAGTATCCAGTGTCTTGTCCAACCAGTGAAAAAACAATCCCAAATAATCTTTATAGCTTTCCCAGTGTTGTGTCCTCTAGATGTGATATGCAACAACTCCCAACATCCTAATCTGCTGGAAATATTAAAGGGGAAAAGTAGGACTAGAAAGACTTTAAAAAAAAATCTGACAAGTTATGGGTCTTACTGTTCTGACAACATTTGTTCTTTCAGGTTCAGGTGCCCAGTGAAGTGGGAGACAAATCTTACCTTTTGCCCCCCCAGCCTGTTAAACAATTTCTGATATCGCCACCTGCATCACCACCAGTAGGATGGAAGCAGAGTGAAGATGCTACTCCTATGATAAACTATGACTTGCTTTGTGCTGTTTCAAAATTGGGGCCTGGTAGGAATGCTTTATTTTCTTTCTATTTTCTGTACTGATACTTCTGTCTTTATACAGTGCATCGTACTGAGGAATTCACCCCTGTCAAAGATGATGACAGTGACCAGTTTAGATAGTTTTATAAGGGAACTAGACATATTTGTGGAAGAATCAGGCTATCAATGACTATGAGTCTTGATGGATGTTTATTACCATCTGAATCACTGGTAGCAGACTTGAAATATCCTTTAAAATGACAGTAGAAGAAGCCAGTTAATCTTTTCATGTTTGTGAGATCCATGAATTGGCCAATCTGGAACATAGCTTGCTGGTCTAGGTAGACTCTTGGTCTCTTCCAGCTTCAGAACTCTTTAGGTTCTTAGGTTAATAAAAAGTAATAAAAGCGGGCTTTCATGATAGACCATAGCAAATGGTCAAACAGATGCCAAGTATGATGTCTTGGTTAACATCAATATCTAATGTTATCAGAGTCTGTTTCAAAATGCTATATTGGAGGCTTTCTCTTCAACTACATGACATCCGTTCTGTGAGGTCCTATAAAATTCTATCTGTACAACTATATTATCCTTCCCCAACCTGGTGCCCTTGAAATTATTGGATTTGAGCTCTCACAGCACAGACATGGAGCATTGATGTCTAATCTCTGGAGGGCACCAGAGATTCTCAATCTGTAAACAGTAGGTATGATCATTCAAGAGCTTGGGGTGATGTGCCCGCCCAGGTTTTGACTATGGCACCAGTCACAGCGCCAGGGCAGGGGTGATGGAGTGGCTATAACTATAACTATAACTGTGAGATTCTGGTGGCTAGCAGGGATGTTGCTCCACAGATTACTGGATGTAAGACCCTATTTGTGAAGTTGGGCATTAGGGATCAAATGGGACTGTTGTCCCTGTACCGGCCTCCCTGCTGCATAATAGCCTCTCTACCTGTGCTGCTCAGTGCTCTGACTGGATTGGCAATGAACGTCCCCAGGCTTATAGTTCTGGAGGACTCTGCCTTCCTTGGGCATAGAATCAGAGGCAGTTTGGGAATTTATGGTCACTATGGCAACCATGGACCTGGCCCAGATTATTGAGGGTACAATTTACAGCGGGGGGTCACCCATTAGATCTGGTTTTTGTCATGGGGGAATAGTGACGTGATTTGGAATTTGAGTTCTTTGTCATGGACAAATCACTCCCTGTTAATCTTGGCGTTTCCATGGCTGAGGAAGGACATATTTGATCCGTCCACCCCAGTTCCCTGGTGAATCAAGCTAGGTTTCTGCACTGTACTTTGCGTATGGTAATGGGCTGGATGAGAGCCAGTAATCTGAAATTAATACTTTGGGTAAATGATTCTCAAGTCCAGGAAATTAGTCTTCAATCTGTTCTACCTCACTGACTCCTTGGAAGACTTCTTGGAATCTCCAATTAGGTAAGGATTTGGCAGGAAAAATTCTGGCTACCTTACCTAATTCAGGCTTGGGAAAGATACTGCTTTTATCTTCCAGCAGCCCCAGACAGCATGGCTAACGGTGAGAGAGACTGAAAGTTGTAGCTCATCATCATCTGGGCCACATGTTCCTCCACACTGCCCTAGATTGAACCATATTATATCACTTCTCAAAGGATTATATTGCCTCCCTGTTTTCAGGCCAATTCAAGGGCTCATTTTAAAGGCATTAGCAGTTCAGGATCAAAATATTCAGAAACTAATGTATTTTTATTAAACATTTCAAAAAATGTGTATAAACAGGCAAAGTAAATAAAGAAAGGTATGAAAAAATAAAATACAAATGATTAAATTAGGAATTTAAAAATGTCATTTCCAGTATATCATTAATTAATTGTGAATAACTGAACATAGCAACTTTCAGGTTTTTAAAATTATCTATTAAGCTCTGAACAAACTATAAATATCAGGAACCATGGTCAGCTGAGTGTAAATCACAGAATAACATGAACTAAAATAAATTCTATTCATTCTGTTTCAATTTAGAAATCATATAGCATTAAAATATAGGCTCTGTGCATAAGAGAAACCCAAATTTCACCCTGTGTATAAGTTGACATTTTAAATTAGACCTATTTCTAAATAATATTACTGGATGCAGTACATTATGGTTACTGTATGATTACATTACAACACACTAAACATGGTAACTGAAGTAACTCATTTGGATTCAGCCATAAATTATTTGAATGACTTGGGTTTACAATAGAATAAGCCACAAAGAGACCAACCAGGATTAAAACTAACCAAACATGTTATCTTAATGTCCAAAGAAAGCATGTCATGTCAATTCAGCCGTATGTATATAGAAAGGAGAGGACCATCATTTCACACTAATGCTTCGATCCTTTTGATACTCATTGCTTAAGGCTTTTTTCCTGAATGTTTTCAATTTGTTTTAATGTTTATAATTGTACAGTCTTGTTTCCTTCTAACTGTATAGAATCTGAGTGTTATGGGGTAATATTTTCATTGTATCCTAACTATGGTATGGTATCTGAGCATCTGTTAGGATGAAGGTACAGTAGAATTATTTGAAATTGCCAACTTTGGTAAAAAGAGAAGACTCTTGCTTTACACACGGTATAAAGGACCGTTTACCATGTCTGTCGTACTCTCTAGGGGAAAAGTATGAGCTCCATGCTGGAACCGAATCCACTCCGAGTGTTGTGGTCCATGTGTGTGAAAGCGAAACCGAAGAGGAAGATGAAGTGAAGAACCCCAAGCAGAAGATAGTGCAGACTAGGCGCCCAGACCCACCGCCCGCCTTAATAAGCGAAACAAAAACTCTTGAATGTATGCTAGAAGTAGGAGGTGGGATGCACTACTGATCTGAGGCTATTAATCATGGCAGTGGATGATTACTCATATTTGCATTGCTGCATCCCGCATAGCAGCAACAGACTCCTCTTGCAGTCATCTCGCATCAAGAAGACATTTTGAAGAGCACTTTAATTTTTAAGGTCAACTTCCAAGATGTAGCAAACCCACTAGGCTGCCAATCCTAGGAGAGTGCCATTTCTGGAATCTGTGTTACCATCCACTTGGTGTTTGTACGGCCGAAAGGAACTTGGCTGCTGCCATCTCTCTATGGGCTACCACATGGTTTTGTATGTGAGTCTCTCATGCATATTTTTGTGTGCTGGTGTATAACATGAATCTGATTCATTTGATGTTCTAAGTAATAGTGACAAAATATAAATGTAATGTACAATGTACATTGTTATCAGTAGGAGAATCTCAAACTGTTTTGGGGTGATAGAATCAAATATTCAAGCAGGTTTGTTTTGTGGTTTCTGGGTTTCCCCCCCCCCCCTTATAGGTGCCATAGTTGTGTGTGTTGAATGTCAAGGTATTCTTATGAGTTGATGTAAAGCAAAACAAAACAAATTGGGAGTTGTAATAGTTCTTTTCTGCCCCCTGCAACTCGGGAAATTAAACAATTGAAATACCTACAAGGATACAGTGGAGAATGGATTCATTACCTTCAGGCACATTTTCCTAACCTGTCTTTTAACACCTGCTGTGGTTATGTCTAACACCAGATATTTCCAAAGCAGGGAGTGTCTTCTTCCATAGTCCTGTGTACCGCTTACGCAGCTTGCTCTTCTTCGCCTGTTTTACAGACTATCCTGGTTGGCCAAGCAAGTATAGCCCGCCCACTCTTCATTTTTCTGCTACTTCAACTGTTTTCCATTTGTGAGAAAACCCCAATTTATCATTTCTGGGCTCAGGTCACACATGCTGTGCCAAGATTTTTAGCCATGGTTTGTTCTACAAGCCATAGTAACCTGGTTTATTGATAAAGCTAAGCCAAAAACAAACCAGCTGCATTATGTCTTATGCAATATGTGAATCAGCCTGTTGTCTTATAGAGAATGCAAGTCAACATTTCCCAGTGAGCTTCTGGTTGAATTGCTTGTTTATTGCCTGGTTTATTTTCCTCCCTGGCATCAACCATCTAGCTTCATTATTTCTCAGGAAGGAAAGAAGAGGTGCACCAAGATAATCTGCATTCTGCTGTGCAGGAGGAAGGCTAACCATTCAGCTGCAGAGACTTGAGAAATAAGGTTAGACCAGTTGTGTAAATTGCTCCTTATGCCTGCCTTTCTCTTCTCAATGTCTTTCTGCAAAATAGCACCTTTATTCAATTATTTCTGTAATATTACATGTCTGAAAGTGAATACCTTTTTATGGCTGAAATAAATGGAAAAACAGATACAGGAAGTGTTGGGTTCTACTTTATCTGTATAATCATCAGTTATTCCAAATTCTTTGTGAATCAGGTTGAATTCAGGGCAGAGAGTCCATTTTCCCACCTTCCCCCTGTCTCTTGACACATCCTAGAGTTGGAGATGGTTGTACTATTTTCCTTAAGACTGCTACATCTGGGCAGCAGAAATGCAGATGACCACCAGATGGCAGCACATACCGTTTTCTGGATCTCTTTGCTGTCCCCTAGTGCTTGCTTGACTTTTGCATCCCAGAGCTAGTAGCCCTAGTTCTGCTGCTCATGCTTTAACCTCTCCATGGGCTGATTCCCAGAAAAAAAATCCCTTTGAATCCTCTGCACTTTTATCATAGGGGAAAGTGAGCAAACCACAAATAATGGCTAGCTGTTTACAGTGATTCAGGATAGTTTAATTTTAAGCAGAACTTTGCATTCGTAGTAGATGAAGAGTGTCTTTGATCATTTCAGAACTCCTTTATCACTAAATTTTACTGGATGGCCTTGAAGCAGTTAGATTCTCAGTCTAATCTTCAAGAATCTGTAGGATCATGGGACACCTTATGCAACTGTAAGGTCTTTTGATGCAAACGTGATTAATTTAGAAGGGGAAGACTAAAGGCAACTGCCAGAATAAAGCTTAGCTTTGACCTGTTATTTTAAGAACAAAAGCCAGCGTATTTATGTATGAAAAACACGGCTGAAGTTTCCCATAGTATGACTTCATTCCGGTAACATGAAATCAAAACATAACATGATACAAGTTTTGTATCTACATATAGAGAAGTATTGATTATTGACAGTAAAATACTGAGCACCGTGCTATGTCTCTGCTGTGGTGGGATATTGTGGAACAGTGAGCCCCATTTGGGCAGATAAAGTTAGATTCCATTAGCTGATCTCAAGGAATCTCATTGGCCCTCTGCATTTGTGAAGTTGTGAACTTGGCTCTCTTGTTGCTGATGGACTGCTGAGCAGCGCAGTGAGAAGCTCATAGTTATGGGGTTTGCTAGCATGTTGTGTAGAACGTGGCCTTTTATTACCTCCTACTTTCTCAGACTGATTAATGCTAGTAGGGAGTCCCAGCTGAAGAACATGGAAAATGCTGTGCTCTTTGATTCATCCAGCAGGAAAACAGATACAATACACCTTGGCAGTGTATGATCGATTTGGGGCCATGTGATCCTCTACCTATTTTCAAATGCCTTCTGTAATAGATCACATTAGATCTCTGGTAGGAGTAGTTTGCTGCTTTCCTGCTGCTTCAGAGAGAGAGAGAGAAGGAGCTCTGAAAGAGGGGGAAAGGGGAAACATTTGCTTATCCCTACTGATGGTGATCAGTGGAATTTTTCTGTAGGACAATAGAATATGTGGCCCTTGAATTGTGTTGTTTTCTCTGTAAAATGATCGAGGCTTCTCTTAGACAGAGAACTTTCAACACTACAGTATTGAGGGCAGCAAAACAGAAAGCAAGCAGAGAAAATCTTTGTGGCAACACCCAAACATTCGGTTTAAGTCTGGCTGCAGTTTTTATTTTGCCCACGTTAGTTGGTATAGTGGCATATTTTATTGTTTTTCACCCACAGCACCAAAGGAACTTGAGATGGCTCTGTTGTGACTTGTCTTGCTGTTGGAATCTCATAGGTACCTGATGGGTCATTTTGAAAACAGAACATTGGCCTTGAGTCTGATTTGACACAGTTTTTGTATACTCTCTCTCTCTGCCCTTCACGTACTTTGGAAGGGCTCGACATGTTTCATGGCTTGCAGTATATATTTCTAGTCAGGTGGTGTGATCAATATTATCTTTCAACAACCCATGCAACCTTTTTTCCCATTTGCACTAATCAGGAAACAGAATTATCAGTGCTAATGAAGGTGTAGTTGTTTAATCAGTTCAGTATTTTGCAAGTTTCACGGTACATAGAAGGAAGGGATCCAGTCAAAAATCCCGTCTTTTAACAGCTGCAGCAGGAAGATGTACAATCTGTGAAAAAAGCTTTTGGGTTTTTTTTAAAAAATGTTGTATATCTTTGCCACTGTATGTTGTTAGGGCTTCATGGGAGTATATAAAGAGAACCTGAGTGAACAAATGACCAAATCATCCAGATGTGGAGTCTGCCATTGTGAAAAGGTAATTGTTTTCCCCGTTAATGCAGTTCAATTAAAGGGATAACCAGGGGCAGCCATGTGAATCATTAAACAGTCAGGGCTGATTTAGGCCTGCTCTGCCCTATATAAATCTTACAAACTTTGGCTCTTCTTGTAACAGTAAAGTTCTTTCTCCCAGAACTGTAAATACTGTTTGCTCATGCATAGCTCTTGTTGCACTTACAGGGTATTACACTATTATCTTGCCAGCAAACTGCTAAGCCTCTTCTGCGGCTAAAAAAAAAAGGGTGTATTCATGTTTGTGAAATTAAACAAGGTGGAAGTTTCTTTTGTGAAATGGAGCTGCACAGGCTACCTGAATGAGGAACTGAAATGAATATCTCTGCACACCTCCATGTAAACTTTGGACTTGCATCCCATGGTCAAACCTCATGGTGGTTTCAATATTTGTTAAGTATTCTCCAATAGAAATTGTTTCTGTGCAACATGCCTGCAATGGGATAACCCAGCCAAGACAGCATTTGGGATGTGTCTATTCCAAATAAACCACTGTGAATAAAACAAGGATAGCATTTGGAAATTTCAGCCTCGTTGAGATTGAGACTTTTTGCTCCCTAAACTGGCATTTTGGGAGCTGTAGAGGGTAAGGAAGATGACCTTGGAGATATGCAGGTGCTGTTGCCCAATATTTTTTAAGTCCAGAACATCCAGATAACGTTCAGAAGTGGCTCAGACCCCTCCCTAATTCACTGGAGGAGGAAGGGGGTACAGCACAGTCAGACTTGCAAGATTCTGTTATAGCCAATCTCAATAAACATAGTTCTAGACATCCTGTGGAGTTGATTTCATGGTCTGGTCTACCTAGAGGGGCTGACAGCAACCTTACAGTGATCAAGGTGACCTCACTCGCATACCTGCACATTTGTATCCATCTCGCCCTCTCTCAAGGCAAGACAAAAATCACATGTTGCAGAGTACGCATACCAAGTACTTCTGACTTTGAGGAGTTGCTTATACTTTGCGGCAGCTGGGAACAGAAAATGCTCAGCTCAGGTAAGAGCACCTTGACTGAACTGGAAGACAAAGCAAAACAAGGGTCAGATCAGACTACTGTTTAAGAATCTAAGCAGTGCCCTGCTGGATCGGACCCCTGGCCCATCTAGTCCAGCAGTCCATTCTCACAGTGACCAACCAACTCCCCAAGGAAGCCCACTAGTCTCCCAGCACGTGGCTTTCAGAGGCAGCCCCACTGCCATCAAGGCTAATTTGGATGTGAGACTACCACTGTGTTTTTCAACCTTGGCAACTTTAAGATGTGTGGACTTCAACTCCCAGAATTCCCCAGCCAGCTGGAATTCTGGGAGTTGAAGTCCACACATCTTAAAGTCGCCAAGGTTGAAAAACACTGGACTACCAGGAAATTAGACTAGTCTAGACTGGGAAATTGGGGGGGGGGCACCAGGAAGGCAACAACAGGAAACCACTTCTCTATTTTATCCAGAAACCTCCATGGATATGACCATAACAGGATTTTGAGCTCGACTTATGGGAGATCTTTCATTTCCATTGAAGAAGAGAAAAGTGAGAAACTAAACTGAAATGAGACCATCCCCCCCTCCTTTTTTATAAATGTTCAACAAAATCAACTAATAAACTTTTGCTGGACTGGACTATTTTGGTGGAGGAGGGGAAGAGAGATTGTCCAGTATGTGGAACGCATCCCTCTATGGAAAAAGAGCTCCCTACGCAGAGAGTAAAAATAGCTTGTGTGCAAACATGCTTGTTTTAAATCTGCAGGAAGGGACGTGAGTTCAGCAATACATGAAAAGTGAATTTGGCCACATAATCCTTCCAGCTTCAGCTTTAGGCCCAGGAGAAGCTTGATCAATTGACCCATTCATCTAAATGCAGAAAGTGGTCCCTTTGGGGGGGGGCAGCTAGCAGAGCCAGGAGAATCACTCGTGCTGGACTCAGCTTGTGTGGGAGGGAGTCAGAAGGCAAAGAAACTAATATTGTGTGCCCTACAGCCTTTCCTTTCTTCAAAACAAGAGCCCGTGTTAAAAATCAGAAGGAAAGCTCATGCCTTTTAGTAAAGTTTGTTCATCTGAAAAGGTGCTAGCAGAGTCCTTCTGATTTTTGGATAAATAGACTAACCTAGTTCCTCCTACCATGTTAAACTTAGTTTCTGAGAAGAATCGTCACTCTGTGTGTTTGTAAGTGCATTTTAATGATTGCTTTAGAAAAATCCAATTCTGATATTTTAGCCATGGGGGGAGTGGGAAGGGTCCCTTTTGTTAGACTGCCAAGGATTTTCCAGCAACATCAAGATCAATTTGAAAGAGAAGCGATGGTTGAAAGGCCACCAGGAAGAACATGGATCCTCACTACAGGTAGCTCATGCCAGTGAACGTGCAGTCCGCATCAGAGTCCAGTAGATGACCATACAGCTGCTCCAGTTATCAAATGGGCTGATAATACATATCTTTGCAAATAGTAAACATCATCTAAACAGAAAAACAGGAGGTCCCCCACAACACAATAAGGAGATTGCAAGCTGGATCCTACATCCTCTTAAGCCCGCCTCCCACAACTGGGAATTGAAACCAATACCTTCCCAATGTATTGGTTTCAATTCCCAGAATTCCTAGCCAACACATCCTTTGCTGAAATCCCTATCCGGAGGTCAAGGCCTCCCCACGGAAAGTGGCATCAGTGGTGTGATGACATCATCCCACAAAGACAATACAAATGACATCAGTTGCATGAATGACATGATGCATGTGACCTCATCATAGCCTGTGCCAGAGACCTATGCTGGGGCCACCTGAATTGGAGGTTGTATTAAGCCTGAATGAGTTTTATCTGAGTCTGATGTAGTGTTTATCCAATCAATCCTAGGTAAGGCAACTATGGCTTGTGTTTAGTTTTGTGAAGTCATTCTGTGATATTGGGCCCATATTCTTGTTTGGACCACGGTCCAGGCACTACCAAACAGACAAGTCCTTGCAGTTCTTCTTAGGGGCTGGAGGGGGTAACTCACCAAACAGCAGCTGCCTTCCAGCTGTGGGCTGTCCTCTGGAGGCCCTTTAAAATCAGGTCTGTCCTCTGCAAAATATGGCATGTGGACATCGTGGCCTCCAAGGCTACCCTGCAATTTTGCATCCAGCCACACCTGTATGTGGGAAGCACCGGGAACAGTTTCCTCCACCTGTTCATCGGACAAAGCAGATGATTTATCTCCCTGCAAGTCTACCTGGGAAATGGGGAAGTGACTTTTATCTCCTCTGTTACAAACAGTTGGGAGTCTTGCATCAGAAGCTACACCAGAAAAGTGCCTAACTCTTCTCTGGAAGAAGGGGGGCTGTGTTAGCCTTGGGCAGGTATGTTGGGCTCCACCAGCAGAAACAGGGCCAACCCAGCTCTCCACCTCCGATGCCAAGAACTGTATGGCACCTTTAAGACTCATTTATTATCACATGCCTCTTTGTGGATCAGGGCTCCTCCAAGTACAACCCATAGTATGAGGAAGGACTTTTAAGCTCACCTGCTTTATAATGGGGAGGAAAGGGTACCTGGAGAGCTGAGAAAGAGGAGGACCACAAATGAGGGCAATCAGATGCAGTACGACATTCTTGTTATTAATGAGCTCAGATGGCAGAGGGGCAAAAGCAGCATACAAATTTAATAAACATTTCTGATTTCTCTGCATTTCATGGGGGCCTGGGGGTTCAGAAGCAAGATGGGGGCCTTAAGCACTGTAGATGCTTTAAGATCCCCATTTTACCTCTTAACCCACCCCTGGACTGGCCCCCTTTGTGACTGTGAAGACCTGAAATGAAGGGAAACTCCAGCCCCCTGCCCTACGGAACAACAACACACGTCTACCTGAAGGCCCTGCTTTCCAGAAAGGGCCCACAAGATTGCATCACAAAATAGATTTGTTTCATCAGATCCAAGCCAGATCAGATGTCATGGTTGCATCAGTCTTCTGGGTTGACCCTTCCACCCACATCGGCTTGGAGCATCTTCCAGGAGGGTGTGGGCCACAGGTATGGACTTCATCAGTCTCACCTCTTGATGTTAAAACAGCAATGACAAGCATTTTAATTAATTAATGTTAATGCTGAGACTAGAAGAGATGCCTTGGAGAGGACCAAAGAGCTGGAAAGTCTTTTTGATTCTGATACGATCGTTTTAGATTCTTTAAAAACTCCCAGTTATTTAAAAAGAAAGTTGTACCAAAGCGGCACTTCTGTGTTTGAAAACAAGGACTTCCAAACACTTTTTTTAAAAAAAGAACTAGCAAAACCCACTCAAAGATCACATGAACCAGGGATTCTGTGCCAGCAACAGCCTAACGTGGGCTGGCTTCATGCATCTGACTCCTTTCCAGGGTGGCGGGAAATGAGATGTAGGCGTGCCAGGTTCTCCCTGTCATTTTGGATGATCTACAATGGTGCAAGTGGGCCTGCCTGCCTTATTTCACTGGAGTGACATGGTCTCTGCTGATGCAAGCGCTCCGCCCAGGCTGAGATACACTCTGAGAACCAGTTTGGTGTAGTGGGGAAGGTGCTGGATTAGAAAGCAGGAGACCACAAGTTTGGATCGTCCCTTAGGTACAAAAGCCACCTGTGTGACTTGGGGCCAGTCACTCTCAGCCCTACTCACTTCACAGGGTGGTTGTTGTGGGGAAAATGGGAAGAAGAAACATGTGGAGTCCTGACTAGCAGTCAGAAGACATGATGAAAAATTCCTTAATCTCACAACACATGGACAGACTCGACCATAGTTTTCACTGGGAAACTGTCAGCATTTTAGACCAAGCTAAATCCAAATATGCAAGAGAATTCTTGGAAGCCTGGTATTCAGACAAGGCAGCAATTAACAGACACATAGAGATTAACAGCATCTACATACTATTCAAAAGAGACAAAAGACCAGAAGATCGCCTCACCAGCAGTCAATCACCAGCAATCATCACCAGCAATCATCACCCAGATAAGCAAAGGTTACCACCGGGCACACAATCAAGCAGCAAACATATGCCAATCAAAGAACTACCAGAGGAGCGAAACAAAACCCCCACCCTTACCAGCACTGGCAAGGCAGGCCACAGCACATAAACAGAGAGCAAACCCCATCCTGTTTTAGCACGGAAGATGTTACCTAGCCGGGTAATGAAATGTTTGCAAGAAAAGAACCAAGCTCAGAGAACCCCAAGGACTCCACAGTTCAGCCCTGAGCTACACAAGAAGAAACATGCACGCTGCCTTGAGTTGTACTACATAGAAGCAGGATATAAATATAATAATAACAATAATAATAATCACAAAATATAATGACCTGCAAATAGAAGTAGAACAACCATGGCAAAAGAAAGCAAAGACAGAACCAATCATGGGCGCCTTGGGTGCAATCCCAAAACATCTGGAGCATCACTTGAAGACCATCTTGGCACTGCCAAAATCACCATCAGTCCATTGCAAAAGGCAGCTTTACTTAGAACAGCTTTTATCCTGCAATAAATCCTTTAACACCATCAAACAACATCTGTCTATCCCAGGTCCTTGGGAAGGACTCGATAGGTGGATAAAAATGCCAAATCGAGTCTAAACTTCTGGCTGACTGTGCCACCAACCATAATAATATCAGTACAATACAAAACCAGAATATCTCCCCCAAAAATCAAAGTCATAACCAACACGTTTGTTTTGCATTGTTACCAAACCCTTTATCACCTGTGCAGTAGCCAAATTCTGTGCTGCCACAATGAAAATAAGGCATAACTTATCACAGAAAGAACCACTTCTGTTTTATTCATCACTTGAGGCTTAATACATGTTAGCTAATTTGTTTTAGGTGATATATATTTTTATTTCATACATTGTAATATTTTAGATTTACACTTCCACAGGTAATTAACACACCGTTATAGTAGTGTCTGTTACACTTTTACTGGTTATTTTATCTTTGTTATGCTAGTACAGTATTTTATCTCATCTACCTGATTTTACTTTTGTGGGTTTTTTTAAAATGTTGATGGCCATTGGCCAAATAAACAGTATTATTCCATCTGGTTACCAAACCCTATAAAAAGAAGGCAGCAGAGGTGTTGCCAAAAATCAAACCATGGTTGGTGAACCCAGCAATCTGTAGCAATAACCCAGGATGGTTTTCTTATCCCCACATGATTCAGCCACAAAGGTGGAGAAATACGCCTTGGGCTATCCAGTAAAGGAATGACTTTGGCACAGCTCCCCAATGTACTTTCCAGAGGTGTTGCAACCACAGTTAATCTGCCACAAAGATTTTGACCATACAGCAGAGTGATATTTTATCTATCTATCTATCTATCTATCTATCTATCTATCTATCTATCTATCTATCTATCTATCTATCTATCTATCTATCTATCTATCTACAGCAGCGTTTCTCAACCTTGGCCACTGGAAGATGTGTGGACTTCAACTCCCAGGATTCCCCAGCCAGCAATGCTGGCTGGGGAATCCTGGGAGTTGAAGTCCACACATCTTCCAGTGGCCAAGGTTGAGAAACACTGGTTTAAAGTATTAAAAGTGATCTCCAGAGCCCTAGAAACAGGTGAAACCTGCCTCATTTCTGATGATCAAGCGAGCTCAGACGTTTCCATCTGGCCACTTGCAGCTAGTCCTCAAGGGGGCACACCAAGGAAAAAAAAGAAAAGCCACGCAGGGAGAACCGGCTGTGGGCATCTGGGTGACTTTATGACGAACGACGTGTAACTCAATTTTACAGACTGCTGCCTCTCTCTCTGTCTATACATACCTGATTAGTAATTTCAAAAAGCCAATGCTTTGGATACGTTTTGGGTCAGTAAGCTAAACTCTACCCCGGGTCGGGGGGAGGAAAACGCAAGCGGGTCGCTGCCCTTGAGGGAGTGCTATGGCACCCCCGGGCGAAGGGCAGAGAGGCGCGCTCTGCACACGCTTCGGGGTCCTCTTTCTCTTTTCCCGGCCCGCCACGCCCCGGCCTGAAGATTAAAGGGGGAGCGCAGGGCCAGCTCCCTCTTCCTTCTTTGCGGGAAGAAGCGGGCGCGGTGGCTCGCCCGTTCTCGGCCCGCCGCCGGCGAGGAGGAGGAGGAGGAAGGGGCTTGCCGCCGCCTGGCCCAGCCCCAGCCAGTCGGATCACCTGAAGCAGGACGCCCGGGGAGTGGCCGGCCGGCTGGCTGGCTGGGGCGCGCCCGAGCGGCACGGCAGCCGATGGCGTCGCGCGGTGCGGGACGACGCCGCAGGGCGCGCCGGTAGAGTCCTGCCCCGGGAGCAGGTGAGTACCAGCCGGCGGAACGGGCCGGGGCTGGCCGGGCATCCCGGGGGCCGAGGGCGGCGGGGTCCCAGGGGCCAGAGCCGCCGGGAAGCGCGCGCGCCCGCCGGCCCGCCCGAGCGCCGCCGCGGCTGCCGGAGCGCCCAGGCGCTCGCTGCCCGCGTGGAGCTGCCCGCCTGGCGTGGCCGCGCGCGCTCCCGCCTCCGCCGGCCCTTCCCTGCGCTGGGAGAAGGGGATGCCCGGAGAAGGGGCGCGGGAGCGGCGGCACCTGGGGGCGGGTCGCCCTGCCTTTCGGGACAGGTGCTGCGGAGCGCGGACTCTCCGCTGCCGGGCCGGCCTTCTCCATCGGGGCCCTCCAGGTGCGTCGGGCTCCAGGTCCCATCGCCACCTCTGTTCGGCCCCGATTTGGGACCCTCCGAGCGCGCTGGACTACAGCTCCCAACAACGGCAGCCTTATATTGGAGGAAATCTTGGCGCAGGCTTTTATTTGGGTTTCTTCGTAAAAGTAAACAAATAACCTACTTTTCCGCTTTTTTTTTTTTTTCCTTTTAAAGCGGATCCCCCAGAGAGGTCCTAGGCTGAGCCTGGGTTTACTCAGTTGCCCCAAACGTCCTGGTTCCTTTCCATCTTGCGCAGCGTAAGTTCATTCGGCAAATAAGGCGTTGTTTAGAGCTGCTCCCTTTCCTTGGAGTTTGATCTCCAATCTGTGCAGATCCTTGAAAAAGCAGTTTCAGAGCTCGGTTTCTTTTTTGACTTCGCGGTCAGGAGAAGCAGCTCCAAAGGGGGTTCTTTGGGCGACCCCCCAGTATGGGCAAAGCCAAAACTGTTGGCCCTTGGGCGGGTTAGGGTGGCTTTAAGGTGCAAAACAGGTGCCTTAAAATTGGAATCTCTCTAGGCTGTGAAAGGTAGATTTGACTTGCTGGCTGGAGTGATTTTTTTCCTCCTCCTCCTGTGGCTGGAGAGAATTTCTTTTGTTGGGGGTTAAGTTTTGCCATCTTCTTGTTTGGAATTAGGATTTTGGTAGCCCTGTTGGAGGGTTTTGGGGGGTGGGTGGGGATTAAATATAATTAAAGAAAATAAATGAGGATAATGCCCAGAACTGCAGCCCTTGGAAACTTACAGTACTTACTTGTGAGCAAAGATATAGAGAATTGGTTTCTGCAGGAAAAAACTGAATGTAGATTTTAAATTTAAGAAGGGGAGGGGAGATGTGAAGCCACTGACATGGGAAAGACCATACTTGCTATCTTCATCGTTGTTTTTTTTCCAGTATTTAAAGCACTTTACCAGTATTATCTGTACTGTTATATTAGTATCTTACTGTTAGTATCTTCACTCTTACATTTACAGACTTCAAGGCTGATGTAAGGTTGGAGAAACACCAAAGAAACTTTTACTTTAAGAATTGATACTTGAGGGATTTTGTTCTCCTTTAAGCCTGAGGGCAGGACTGTTTTTTTTTTCCTAGTGGTTTGTTTAAATAAATAAAAGTAATCAGGTCACTGAAACCTTCAGTAGCTTTGTGAAAAGGAATATTTCAGCTAGTGTGGTATGAGTTAGGTAAATTGTGTAAGCAATAAAGGAGAGCCATGACTTCATTTTAATTTTCCTGTGGGAAAAGGAGAAAAGTCCAAAAGGAGACCTTTGGAGGTCTCTCATCATCTCCATGGTGGACTTGAACAGGCAGGAATACGGGTGCGAGTGAAGACCAGGTTCCTGCATTTTGAATGGCTGGGTCCAAAGGGGGGGCGGTTTCACATGGGGAAGGCTGGTCCAAAAAGCCTTGGCAAAATCCACTGCTTTGCACAGCTACTAAAGCCATCTCTTTAGTATTTGGTTGCCCTAGAACTGAGAGAATAACCAATTGTCTGAAGTAATCTTGTGACCTGGTTGACACCGTGCCTAAAACCACAGTTTGCTTTTAAAAAGCAGACTTCTTGGAGTGAAGCGCGACTCCTACAGATGCTCTGGACGTGTCCATATGGTTTACTTGGCAAGATGATACTTTCCTTTTTCTGAAACCTTTTCTCAACTTTCCAGCCCAGCCTGCAACGCTGGGAGTTCCTGCTACTCTCTCATCCAAGTGTTAAACAGCTTCCCAGCCTGACAAGGTGGGCCACGCATTGAGATGTGTTTTTGTTTTTTTTCTAAATCTGTTCAGCGGCGTCCCTGGGGAGGGAGGTGGTATAAAAACGGGTGAAGCTTTCATTTCGTGCCATTTTTTGGCACAACACCACCCCGCAGATACCCCTGTCCCCATTCAAACAGGACCTGGGATTCAAAACCCATCTCCAGGGCACCAGACTGGAGAAGGTTCATCTGGCAGGAACCTCAGCAGACCTAGAATTTGGCCATTTATGGTTTTGACAGTACAGTCCCTCCAGCACTGTCATTGTTTCCACACTGGTGATTTACAGCCTCATCCAGCGATCGCTGGGGAGACTTAGAACCCGTCTCCTAGTGATAGATTGCCGAAGAGATGACTGAGTGATGCCGTAAGTTAATGCTGTGGAAATGGCCTTTGACTTAGTCACCCTCAGGACCACAGGATCTGAAATGGGGGCCTGCCAGTTTGAATGAAGGCAGCAATTCAATTCCACGTTGTCATGATAACATAGAGTAGCTCTAAACAAATTTGGAAGGCTTTTCGCTCGCCCCTGAGCAACTGCACTCGGTTCTTTTCAATGAATTTTCAATAGCTTCTACACTTGTCATTTTCTGAAAACACTCTATAGTAGGGTTTGTCAACGTTATCAACTTTAAGATGTGTGGACTTCAACTCCCAGAATTCCCCAGCCAGCATGGCTGGCTGGGGAATTCTAGAAGTTGAAGTCCACACATCTTAAAGTTGATAACGTTGACAAACCCTGTTCTATAGTATCTAGGTTAGTGATGGCAGAAGAGATCCGTCTTTAAACCTCATGCTTGCTCACCGGGCCTGATTGTACCTACTCAAGAATTAATTTACAGCGTTTTGCACTTCATCGTTTGGTTCATCTTTTTCACTTGATGCAACTAAACGACCACAGTGGGGATATTTTGGTTGCCAAGTCTGTTCCTGGAGGCCTATTTAATCAATGTAAAGTGACACTTATACTGATCTTTGGAGAAGTCAACATTCAGACACGTTGAGTGTTTGCTGTACTGAAGAAGATAGATATTCCTCTATGTATCCTTGGCATATTTCATAGACCAGCCTTTCAAAAGCTTTGGTGTTTTGGCATTTTTGGTTCTTGATCCCTTCACACAAAACACCACCTCCGATTTTTCCAAAATGTATTGCCTTTCTGCACGGTAGTTGCCTTATTTATAGGGGAGAAGCCACATTATTGTTAAGCCATAGAATATTGGGGCCCTTTGCTGTTCTTCGTTCTCCTGGTCCTTTTTTTAAATTTATCTCATCCTTTTCTCTGAGCTCCTGTTTCTTTGCTTCCCTTCCTCCTGTTGACGCCTTCACAGGCCTTAGTCCCCGCTCTGGTGAGGTCTTCATCTCAGCTCTCCTGACAGCTTGCCCTTCGGTTGTAATGGTTGAACGGAAAACCCATTTTGACTCCTGAGCTACCGAACACTGGGGGCCCCCAGACCAGCTCTGCTTACCTGCAGCGGAGGCCAGGTGTGTGAGGAAAGTGGCACTTGAGTGACATTGCAAATAGTGGATGTTCAAGGCCAGTTCAAGACAGTTTCTGCCTGAGTTGAAGCCAAGAAGACACCTTCTGCTCCTCCTGCTGCATTGGGAACCTATCAGAGCGGCCACTGAATCTTCTCTTGGTGGGATAGGACATCATTGGCTGCTGTGCCAGAAGCAGAAGGTGGGAGGCAGAGCTTGGTCTTCAGCCTTGGCTACCGCTTTGCCCCGCTCCTCCAGATCAGTTGCGCAAAGTAAGTGCCTCTTTCTGTTTGATGGCAACCCTGGTGTGGATCAGTGTAGAATCTGTTGTTCTCGTCTCAGTGGCATGGCTGCAGCATTCGTGTAGCGTTGGGGGGAATTGGAAGCCCCTGTTGCGCTGCAGTATATCAAAATTGACCGCCATCACCTCCTTCAGGCAGGAAAGAAACAAGAGAGCTGTGTGAACAGGTCGAGGATGATGTAATGGCATGTGGGAAAGACCTTGGGAGACAGGGCCAAGAAACACTGCCTAGGGATCAGTCAGATAAGAGAGGACATAGCCTGTGCTGGATAGTGGTTGGGGCAAGAGGCTCAGAAGGGACCCTCCCTAGTTTCTTGGGCTGTAAAAAGACGCAGGAGAATTGTACTTTCAGGCTTGCAAGATTCTGTTAACGTAGCCTTACAATAAAGTAGAATTAGCTCATCTGGTTGTGTTTCCTGTCTGGTCTACCTGGTAAGGCTGACACTCCCATTTATTTATTTGTTTATTTTTCGTCACGTTAGTTGGTGGTTGTTTCCTGGAATTTAGGAAACCCCACCGGGATTAATTCAGGAAATTCCCTTTGCTCTGCAAGGATGGCTGAGTTTTTCAGTTTTCTTTGAGAAGATGTTCTTTGTTGGTGGAGACTTTTTGATTGTCTAACAGCCATCCTATGATCCTATAAAGAGGCAGGCCTCTTCATGGATAATGGGGGAACAAGCGGCCCCAAAGGACCATGAGTTTTGCAAGCATGGGGCCTACATGTAAATGGGCCAACCAGCGAACTTTAGTGTCTTGTTTTATACATCTGTCAATTTCAGCTTCCCCCCAGTTTCTCATTGTTGTATGTCAGTTAAACTCAATTGTCAAACTTAGAAATTGTTTTTAAAGCTTGCAGTAGAGTTGATATGAGTTCTCCAAACGCAGGCCTTTCTGTTTGCTGCTTTTCTGCTTTACGCATGCTTTGCAAATCCACGTTCTTAATGTAATGACTGTCTGTCCAATTGTCACAAATCTAAGTGTTTCTATGTAGGCGTTTCCCTACTGTTCTTTCGAACAAACACCTCGGGTTGCAAAATTTGGAGAACTGTGACTTGAGACATGTTTGGGCCTGTGTATTGGTTTGAAATTGCAACAGTCAAGATTTCCCAACAAACGGATTTCTCTCTTTTGCTAATTCCTATTCTTTGGTCTACGAAGAGGCTCTCCCTGAATAGACTCAACCACGCACAATGCCTTTTTCCTGGAAAGCAATGCAACTTCTTCGTTACCCTTTGGGCAGCTTACTCAACTTTGAAGGCCCCGCCCTGCTGTGCAACGTGGCTGATCCGCGTGCTGTTGGGCTGTACGCACAGAAATCATTAACTTCCCATTGATCACTTCCCCTTATGAACAGCCAGATCTATTACCCAGCAGTCCAGTTCAGTGACGTCCAACCTCAGCAACTCTCAGATGGGTGGACTTCAACTCCCAGAATTCCCCGGCCAGCATGCTCCTGAATTTCTTCCACGGGCTGAAGCGGAAATAGGGCAGTACAAGAAATAATGGGTAAAATCTTCTATGATTTCCTTGGAGCAAGGGCAGGCATTTTCCATGCTGGGTTGCATGTTTTTACCTGAACTCATCCTCTTCCGTGTGGAATTTGAACTGGACCGGCCGGACCTTCCAGGCTGGGGGTGAGTCATCTGGAATGGAAGTCAAGGAGGAGGGAGAGGAGAACAGGAGCTTGTCTGGCGTGGCGAGATAAAGGGTTACCCAGCTCCAGGTTGGAGTCCCCCCTCGGCCATGAAAGCACCGTAGGAGACTCTGGACTCTGGGCACCCTCCCAGGGCTGCTGTGGTGAGGAAAAGGAGAAGGTGGTCTGTTGGGTCTGCCACCTTGATCTCCCAAATCAAAGGTAGGGTAGAGATGTAACTAATGGGGAATTAAACATATTGGTGTCAACCACACAACTTTTCAGCAAGGTGCATTTTGCAGAGCTCAGGAAAATTTCATATGGATGCTGTACTTTTTCCCTGAGGGAGGCAAGAAAGAAATGGGTTGGCTATAGAGGCCAATGAGAGGGAAATATAGGAAGTTATTTGACGGCAAATATTAACATCCCCTGGCGAGGAAATGCCTTTTTCCTAACCAGGTTTGTGAGTTCGACCAGCTTTCTTGCAGCTGCTGAGGTTCCTCCCAGATGGGTGGCACTCCCAGAATTCCAAACCGCTCCCCTTGCTTCATTGGCATTCCCTTTTCTGCACCTCGGTCCTATCATCTTGGAAATGGGAACAACAGAAGCGCATAGAGCTGGCCTGTAGAGGGTGGGAAGCTTGAACAGCAGCAGGGTCTCCTTTGAATCTCCACCAGGCTCCCTGCTCTGGTTGCCTTTATAGTGTTGATTGATATATTTATTTGGATTAAAAATGAGATGAAACACTAACCTGGTATGCTTTATAGCAGTGTTTTTCAACCTTGGTGACTTTTAAGCTGGGTGGACTTCAACTCCCAGAATTCCCCAGCCAGCCATCGTATAATACTGTATAAGTAGTATTGTGTAATGAACTCGAACCATTGTATATTTAACTTGAATCGTTATGCATTGAACTCAAATTTCGCTACAGTAGGCTCCGTTCTTAACTATGGGTCGACAGTAAACCGGGCATCCTTAACCCGGGGACTCCCTGTACCTCAGTTCCTGACCAAATGCCGCATACTCCACTGTTGGTTGATGGCAATTAGCTGCAGTACTGCATTCAGCGGAATAATCGTAGTAGCAATCTGAAAAGAAGGCTGGTCTTCCTCCTCCTGGCTTCGGGACGTCTGCCTAGAAGCAGAACCCTGTTGAAGGCGAGGGCCGAGTCAGCCCCACTCCAGAGAAATGGTTCCTCCGTTTCCTTTGGATCGGCCAACGCAGCAGCAAGCAGGCTGAATGAATGAGGGCTTTGTTTGCCCTCCCTCCCCACCTGAAAATAAAGGTGCAGGATTGAAAAGCAGGTGCTGTGCAGGGAGACAAAAAGAGCTTTTTTATTGAAGGAAGAGCTTTTTATATCAAAGGCTGATGAAGGATGGAGTGCAGCTGGTGGGTGCCCCTGGTTCCGGCTCTCTCAAAAGGAGTGGCTGGACTTCCTCCCATTCTGCCTGCAACATTCATTTGGCCACAGGAATGTCACTAGAAAACTGCTCCTCCGAAACAGAATTTGTAATGAATTAATTAATTTTTTGATTCATCACATTTATATAGCCGCCCGTCTCACACAAAACGACGCTGGGTGGCGTACAACAAATAAAATAACAAAGAGATTAAAAACAATCATTATAAAAGATGAAAAGTGATTATTCAAATACGACATCAACAAGTTTAAAAAATTTAAATTTTAAAAGATACAAACTGCACGGAGAAAACAGAATATCAGTCATAGTGGAGCCATCTAAGAATGTCTCCAGTTCCCAAAGACCCCCAGGCCTGATGACGTATTTTTCAGGGTTCCTTGGCCTGTGGATTATCTCCGTTGCTTTCAAAATCTTGGAAACCCAGTATTGACGCTGTTTGCATGACACACTGAATCACCAACAAGCTAACCTCAGTTGAATCTAGTGCGCTGTGCAAAGCTTGCCTAGTTTAGGGGACAGTGTGTTGATGGGGAATGTCAGACACCCACCACCACAGAGAGAGAGAAAGAAAGGCATGGTGTATGGATTAAATCACAATAGTTGAACTGCATATTGCATGAAGCCATAGCTTGTTTTACCATGGGTTATTGAATAACTGGGGTCTACACAACAGAATAAGCTATGAGCCACAGTTCACAAACCATACTGGTTGGGCTGCAACCATTTGTAAGGTGTTAAGAAATTGGATTGGACTATATTCTTCCTCCTTTGAGGTCCTTTTCCTTACAGTGGCCAAGCAAGTGCTTCAATCATCTCAAGATTAATTGTTTAAGTCATTAATGGTTATTGGAAGAATTTAATATAATCCTTGCAGCCAGCTGTTGTCAGCCATTAACTTAAACTACAGGTAGTCCTCACTTAACAATCACAAGAGGGACCGGAACATTTTTTGTTAAGGGGGCAGTTAAGTGAGTTGCACCCAATTTTATGGCCTTTTTTACAGTGGTCATTAAGTGCATCACCATGATCATTAAGCAAATCACATGGTCATTAAGTGAATCACACGGTTCTCCATTGATTTTGCTTGCCAGAAGCTGGCCGGGAAGGTTGCAAACAGTGATCACGTGACCCCAGGACACTGCAACTGTTGTGTGAGCTGGTTGCCAAGTGTCCAGTTTGTGGTCACATGACCGTGGAGGTGCTGCAATGGTTTTAAGTGCGAGAACTGGTTTTAAGTCCCTTTGTTCAGCACCGTTGTAACTTCAAACAGTCACTAAATGAATGGTTGTTAAGTGAGGACTACCTGTATACCTAAAGTAGGAAAGGAAAAGAGGAATCAGATTTGCTTACTTCTCAGTCATACAGCTGCTTCTAGAAGTGTGTAAAATCAATAGCCTTCCCATGGCTGTTTCTCCCCAGCAGGGCCAGCCCTATCATTAGAGTAGACTGTAGTGAATTATGCTTCTTTGTTATTTATCTTTGTGACGGTTCGAAGGCCAGAATATAGAGGAGAGGGATTTTTTGACCACCAGGAACAAAATAATAACTGCCAAGATCTCTCCCTGCTAAAAGGAACAGCCAGAGGCAAACATCTTCCACGCATGGAAATGCCTTCTAACTTGAGTGCCATTTGGCCCCTCACCCCTGCTTTAAAATAATATTGACTCAGCCTTGCTGCCACCCTCCCCAAAAGACGAACATCCCCCCCACTTTGACCATTCATAGCCTCATGAAACAGCAGTGAGATACTCAACAGTAGCCTTTGGGGGACTTGAATTAGAGGCCTAGGATGGATAAAGGGTCTTGCATTAGGAATTGATAGCCATCTGATACACACACACACACACAGAGGACTGATTGAGCTGCAAAGGAGAACTTTGGGAACAAGATTCCTTCAGAAAGGAGGAGAAGTTGGAGAAAGAGGATCCCTGACCACAGTAGATGATCGGGTTACAAAAGTAGGTCAGCAATGGGTGCACAAAGGCGCCATTCACTTGGAGGAGAATGACCTAGTTATAGATTCAGACCCAGAGTTATTTTCAAGTTCGCTGCTCTCCATTTTGGCTGGAAATTGTGAGACCGCTGTACAGTGCAAACAACTTTGCAATTCAAAGCGTTGAAAACTTGGGGGCAAAACTCTCAAGAGACACCGATGGGCGGGCGGGGGGGCAGGCTGCCAGCAACGAGCTCCAATTCCCCGTTAGTTTTTACTTGTGTTACTGAAATTACATTTAGAAAAGTTGCACTATAGAGCTGAGTTAGAAGTTACAGTATTAGCAGCTGCCTGCCTCCGTTCACCAGCCTTTTACAGCCAGCTGTGGTTTTTCGAACCATTTCTTCCACCACGGGGATTCCCGGATGACCGCTGTTTTTATTTTCAAGTTTTGAAAAAGAGCCGTCCTGTCTATTCAAGGTAGAAGATTTGAAAACGTTTGCTAGCTGGGGTGAATTTCCTGGAATTACATCTGCGGCCAGGCCTAGACTGAAAACTGAACACTGAGGCTGGAAGTAGAAAATAGAGTTGTTTGCAGATAACTAACAACATTTGAAAAAGTGCCATTCCTTCCTTCCTTCCTTCCTTCCTTCCTTCCTTCCTTCCTTCCTTCCTTCCTTCCTTCCTTCCTTCCTGTTATATCAGTGTCTCTCAACCTTGGCAACTTGAAGAAGTGTGGACTACAACTCCCAGAATTTCCCAGCCAGCATGGCTAGCTGGGGAATTCTGGGAGTTGAAGTCCACACATCTTCAAGCTGCCAAGGTTGAGACACCCTGGTCTATATCATATACACTTATCCCATTTCTGCCTCTGGTAAACTTTGGCAAAAGTCTTTGTATTGTATCAAGGTGCTACGTTCAGGATCCTGGAGTCATTGTGTTACCACTGATGACTGCTATTGTGAATGCTCACTTCCCTTATTTCAAGAACTATGCTCAACTGTCAGCAGATTCTGCGTTTTAAAGATGATGCCTTTCCCCCCATTTCATGTGGGTTTGTGCGTGCATGTTTAGGTTTAATTAGGCGGCAGTACTTACCGAGCATGGAAGACGAACCACAGTCAGATTTAGTTGCTCTTTGGAGGTGAGACCAACAGGCTGGACCAGGAAGTCAAAAAAATCTGAGAAGAAGACCGTGGCGAGCCTCTTTTGTACAGTCAAAAAATAATACGAAAAATTATCTTTACCTTATGCGTGCTCATGCACAAACACACACGCACACACCCCTCTCGTAACTGAGGAAAAATGGACGTGGCAGCTCTTTGCACTGCAATCAATGTGCTATTATCACGACGCGATGCCAGATCCTGTGTAAATGAGGGGATTTGGGCAAATGTGACTTCCTCACCCCTGCGTGATAAGATCGCCTATTGCTTTTATTGATTAAATTATAACAGAGTTAAGCCCCCTTTTAATTCACTGTAATCCCCAGACAGAATAGAACAAATCAAGCCAAAAAAACCAGGACGGAATTCAAAATAAATTCAACTTCCCCACCCCCATGAAGCCATTACAAAAGTTCCAAAGTGTATATCCCGATCAAGTTATTAAAGAGAGTTGCAAAGCAGGACCAAGACAACAAATGATATGGTGCTCTGTTCCCCTTTGCATGTAGTCACTCTAGATCAGTGTTTTTCAACCTTGGCAACTTTAAGATGGGTGGACTTCAACTCCCAGAATTCCCCAGCTGGCTGGGGAATTCTGGGAGTTGAAGTCCACCCATCTTAAAGTTGCCAAGGTTGAAAAACACTGGACTAGATTATAAATTCCCCATTTTAACCATTGCACCACTGATTTAGGATACATATATTTGATGGTACTAGAGCAAAGTGATGCTGTATTATCAATTGTGCCGTCCAGTGTTCAGGGGGCAATGTGCCCCCCTCCCCAGTTCTTTCCTCAAGGCTCCCTACCCCTTATCTGATTGCAAGAATCCTTGTAACCTGGCTGTGCCCTCTCTTCCCCCATAAAAATCAGGGCATCAGTGTCCTTGTGTTAGAATTTCACATCGTTTCTTTTTCATGGATCGCAACTCACCCTGAGATCCTTAGGACAGTGCTCTGGCTATAAATATTTCAGGGAACCAAATAAGTGGCTTTGATTGCTTTATAAATCATCTCCATGGAGAGGGGGATCATCTGGATAAAGCCAACGTGTTCTGTGAAACCAGAAAGCTGCTGTGTTGTATCGGTATCAACGGACGTTGCTCCGTTTGCCTGATGTCGGCCCCTCTGTTGTGATTCTCGCTGGCTCCCTTTGCGTCGTTCTAACGTTGTCTCCTTGCTCTGCCTAGTTGGAATCAAGATGACCACAGCCGCTCCAACGTCTGAATATGCCCTGACTTGGACGAATGTGACCACAAAGTCTCGAGAGCAAATCCTTTATCAGAGTAAGAAAGGGCAGGGTTGGCATCGGGCTGTGGGTCTTTGCACTGCTAACGTGTGACTAGGCGAAAAGAAACACGTTCGAGATCTGCATGAATCAGCTCTGGATTTGCCCTGATGAGGTACTGGGTGCTGTAGAGGTGATGGGATCTGAAGAGATGAAGCTGTTTCCCTTGGCCAAGGGTTTTACATCAGCTCATTGCCTTCCTGGTATCTGCCGATGCTGGAAGAGGCTTCTCTGCAAGTAGAGTGCTGACCCGGTGCAGAAGACTCTCCACCCGCTGTAGATACCAGAGGAGAATGAAGTTGCTTCACTTCGCTCTTGGAAGGAAGAACCTTTGGGAAGCAGAACACCCCTTCAGAGCATTGCTTTTCACCGGGCGTTCGTGTGGAGCGCAAGGCTTTGAAGAGGCGCTTTGCTCCAACGAACGTTCATCACCAAATAAAACTTAAATAAAATTTAAGTCCTGTTGGGGATGAGCCATAGATAATGGCTGTCATCTTCAAGGAACTGATCTCGGGGTGGTTTGTATCAAACTGAGAAGGTTTGTTTTTGGAAGCTTAATTGTTTAACAGGAATTGTCCTCTCACCCCTGTTGGATTAGAGAAAGGGCAATAACTACATTTATTAGTGACTGGAAACCCCTTGTGAACTTTGCTGAAAAAAGAAAAAAAAACGAACTTGTGATTTGTGGGTTGGATGATTAGAAAGGGTAGACTATGGATGGAAGGGAATTATGTTGTAATCTTAGGGTAAAATGTAAATGCACTTGTAACTACTGTTAAGTCTGGAAGTCACTTCTTTATAACCCCTCCCCTCCCCTCCCGTTCTGTTCTGTTCTATTCTTTCTTTGTACTTTTTTCACTTACTACTTTTCTTTACTTTTCTCTTTCAAAATTTGTATTGTTTTTATTTTAAAATTTCTTTAAAATATTTTTTAAAAATTTAATATATATATATCATTTGGGGGGTGAGAGGACAATTCCTAGATAGATAGACAGACAGACAGACAGACAGACAGACAGGAAACATCCCACTTGGGGGTGAGAGGACTATCTATCTATCTATCTATCTATCTATCTATCTATCTATCTATCTATCTATCTATCTGAATTGTCCTCTCACCCCCAAGTGGGATGTTTCCCTTGTTGTACAGTCTTTGGGCAGGAAAAGTCCTTCTGGTTTTCCAAAATATTATTGCTGCTCAGTGATCGAAAACCAGCCGTTCAGTGAAAGAACCACTGTTTATCAAGCGTGAGAAAGGCATCTCATAGAGGCAGGAAAAGATGAGGTGCTAGAACAGTGGCTTGTTTGGGGCAACCAGCAGCAGTGGCTTTCTGCGCACCAGTTGCTGTAAGCATGTTGTTTCAAAAATCCAGTTTAGGGTCTGCAAAGATGCAGGCGTTCAAATGATTATTGCTTCCTTCAGTGGAGGCTTTAGGAGGAGGCAAATTGGGCAACTGATCCAGGTCCTGATCATGGACCTCATTTTCCCTTCCCTGTAAAAATGGGGCTTAGATTTTCCTAGCATTTGGCAGTTCATTCATTCTTTTAATTTATATACTGTGAAAAAGTCATACAGCTCCTAATGGTTTAGAATTATTAAATGCAGTAGAAATTCAACGTAAAAGTTAAACAGTAGTAAAGATGACAATACAGCGGTGCCAACCTGCACGGGGCAATATCAGAAGGCCTGTGGAACAATTCCACCTTGGCAGCTTTGTGAAAGACTACCAGAGTCCTGCCAGCTTGATCTGTGGAAGGAAGTTATTCCATAAAGTAAAGTTCCCATAGGTAGGACATGGGGATTCTATTTTATTATAAGCTGGCAATTGAAATGTATTTAAAACTTTGCATACACAAACAGATCTGCTTTATCAAGTTGCTGTTTTTCTTTCTCCTTATTAGGTTCTGGAGCAATTGTTGCCGCTATTGTAGTAGGCGTCATAGTAATATTTACAACAGTTCTGCTCACCCTTAAAATGTATAACAGGTTAGTCATTTGATTTATGTTTCTCAAGTTCTTTTCATTTTTCAGGAGAACAGTCGACTGATTGGATGCGACTGCTCGGTCCTTAGGTATCTGAGGTGGAAGGGGGAACAAAGACCTCCCATATGTAATGACATCATTTCATAAATGACATCATTTCACAAATGACGTCATGATGATGTCACAAATAACATCATTGTGTCTGTCTGAGGAAAGCAATCACTCTGATTATGTATTCCATGGGCATTTTTACCTCATAAATCAAATCCTGCTGTCATCGCATTTTCATATTCAGTTTTCCTTTTGTGAGACGTTATAGGCTAATGTGCCATTTTTGTTCATCAAAAACACACAAAAGAGAGAGAAGCGGGCCAGTAGTTGCTTCTGACTAAAGCAGCCTGTAAGTCCTGTAAATAAATCTAATTGATTGATTGATTGGTTAAATAAATAAATAATGAGCAGTTCTAGGGGTGATTAACAATTAATTAATTAATTGCTATTTGTAATTTGTTTTTAACATTTAACACCACCCAGAGTTGTTTTGAGCTGGGCAACCTTACAAATCTAATAAATTAGCTACATCAGGACCTCCTGGGCATTCTTACTGTCTATATTTTCAGAGCTGCAGAGAAACTGGGGAAGAATGAGAAAGAGAATCTCCTGAAATTTCCCCACTGCCGTTTCTCATGTAATTTGATGTAAAAAAATTGCTCTGAAAAGTTTATTCTAAAAAGAAAAGAATTTGAGGGACATCTCCTGAATGGAGTAGTCTTCTGGAGCTGTGTAGTGGCAAAGCAAGGATGCTTTCTCAGAACAAGGGTCTGTCCACCAGGACTCTGGTCTGCAAAAGCTTATCTATAGTAGGGGTGGTCAGCTTTCAGGTGCCACAGCTCTTTGTCTTTGCTGCACAACCAGCACAATAACACAAAGTCTGCTTGGTTCTTTGTAGGCGCATGAGGACTAAGCGAGAGCTGGAGCCAAAGAATGCAAAACACACCATCCCCTCAATTTTAGGACAAGACAGCAGAAACACTTCCCGGAACACTGCGGTGACATTTGTCCCTGTAGACATTCACATGCCAAACAGAAGACCATGAAGCAGCAGCAAGTGGAGGAATAATCATCGAAAACTGAACTTGGCAGTCCCTTGAGGAACCTCCACTGGGATTGGGAATGCAGTGGCTCCCACTGGCCCACGTTTCAGTGATCTGCTGGCCATTTTTTTTTTTTTCTCATAGTAGGCAAAAGATTACCTTCATGGGGCAACCACTTGTGAAAATAATTTGTATAAACTTTCCAACAACTTGTTGGAAGGGGTGGTAAGAAGCACAACTACCATAATTCTTGGAACAAATGATGTCCTTCATACTTTTCTGCTCCATTAATTTAAGTTCCGCTCCCGTTGTCATAGATGAAAGTGGGCCTCTGCTGGATGGAGATTCTGAAGAAGTCAGAGGGCATCTCTCCACCTTGGCTTGCAGCAGACAGTATATGATCAATATCCTCGCATTCTCTGGCTCTCAGGAAGAAGTGGAGGCCATTATCAGCTGTTGCAAAGCCGCTGCCGCCGCTGCCTCCATGGCCAGCTTTCAAAATTAGGAGTTCCTTGTTTGCTTGGAAGGCCTACTGCCTTTCCTTAGTTTAGGGAGAGCAAGCAAGGGACTTGATTTCAACAACCAAGTGTTTGTTAGGCTAATTTTGGCAGCCTCAAATTTTCCTGAGAACTTAAACTTCGCTGACAAAGTGAGTTGACACATTCAGTGGATCATTTTAGGCTGCATGTCAGGACAGAAGATAGATGGAATCCTCTTCTCTGAGGTGCTAGATATCTGTATACAGAGAGTTGTGGGTTTTTTTGCCGCCTCCTCGCATGGGAACATGTGAGCCTTTACTCTTCCGTAGGAAAAAGAAATTAACAGCTTGATTTTGCTGAATGTATAAAATGTTCCTGGATATGTACGTATACTGGTGGAAGGGAGGTATCCCAGCTTAGAATGTCAAGCAAGGAAAAAGTGAACTGAATCTGAAGTGGCAACTCGTGGGGAGGTTGTGATCCTACTGGGAAGGCCCAGTAGACAGCGGTACAGTCCTGCAGGCAATTTAGTGCTAAATGCATGTTCCCATTCACTTAACTGAAACTTGACTTTGCAGTACAATAATAGTTTTTGGAGGTCAGTATGCCTTCCGGATCTTGTCACTGAAGCATCTGCGTTTCTTTCTTTGAACCTTCTCCTTTTCCCTTTTAAATAAAGACGTTGAATGGGGAAATTATATTTTTAAAACTGCAAGAAAGTAAAAAGCGGGATATGATGAGATCAGTTTGGGGGGGGTCTGAGGCTGTTTTTCTATAACGTTAGCAGATTTTTTTAAATGGGTGCCAGTAAATAATCAGATTTCACCGCCAGCTCCTCAAGACCCTTTGCCCCAATTGTCAAAACTTCTCAGCACAGAATGAAAGGTTCTGTCATGCCTAACAGGGAATTCACTGGAACAGGAGGGTGCATTGAAGCAGTGATGAGTTTTGGGGCTGAATGGCCATGATCTAGTCGAGGAGGGTGCGCATTTTGGCTTTTAGAGGCCTCAGATAGGTGATTGGTCAGATCCATTGGGGCTCTTCCTGCGTTGTAAACTGCCAGTTACATATGAGACCCAAGCAGCATGAGGGCACATGAAGCCATCCTTCTCCCCTACATCCTTTGGAGCTCAAATTCTGTTTCAAACATACCCATTTTCTTTTTAGCTGTTACTTCTCTGGTCTGAAGTAAAAAATCCACGAGAATCCAGCTGCGATTGGGATCCAACTTGTCTCTATTCCAGCTGGCCACAATAAAAACATGTTATCTAAGTTTATTCTTTTCCCTCTCTCTTTCTTCCCCATCACATTTGTGCCGTGGAATTTTAAACTGCAAGCCAGTGGGAAGGAACAACCTTGTTTTTAATGTTGGGTACTGCATTGAGTGCATTTTAGGTGCTTTATAAATGAAAAATAATAATTAAAAGTGTTTGATACTGAATCTCCCAGGATGTGTGCAAGAGCTTCTTTTCCAACACTTTTACCTGAGTTCTTGAACTTCAAGATTTCAGGGACTGGATCAGCAACCTTATGCATACAGGAGAAGTGTTTTGTCTCAATAAAATCTTACATTCTGTATGTACAACTACCAGTTGAATAATTTATCGGAAGTGATTCCAGTCTGCATTCCCCACTCCAGTGACAACTTTTAGAGATTTGCTGAAAATTACTAAAGCAACAACTCACAACTGATAAAAATTCAAGTTGAGTATCCGGCATTTGATTACAGTAGGATTCCTAACCAGACCTGAATATCAGTAGTTCTTCAAGAGCAAATGTTAATCCTGCAAGATACAGTAGCAAAACATTACAGATTGTATTATAGCTTAGTATAAATGGTTCAGAATTAAAATAGAAGGGTGCAATAGGAAGTACCCAAATCAGTTCTGTTTTCAATATTTCATGATGAGTATCACACTTTAATGATGCAAACAATATTATCTCTGCACAGGGAAATATCAGATGACTCAGGGAGAAGCCACAAGTTTTTCTAGCAGCACAAAATTTTTGTACCCACGCGCGCGCACACAAACATTGTCCTACCCATAGCTCAATGACAGCCTGATTTATGCATGTACTGCAGTCCTATTCAAATTGAGTAGAATTTGCTACCTGATAAGCAGGTTTATGATGACAGCCTGAATTGAATGAGAGGATTTAATTACCAACTTAATTTACCCTTAGGAATCTATCCATCCCTAGTGTTTTAACTGCTCTGATGAAGAATCTTACTGCTGCCTGATTCTCCATAGGCCACCTTCAGTTGATATCTAATGAAAAAATGTTCTGTGCCATGCTGTTCTCACCCCATGGAACCCATCTTTGATGAAAAAAAATTATTCTGAGAAGACATGAGTAAGAATGCAGCACAAAATCATTTCTCCTAGGCAGGAAAACCTGTATGGGATAAAGTAATTTGTAAGGCTTAAGCATGTAGAGAGGAAGGCAAAGTCCGCTCCGGTTTCAGGTTCTCTCGGCATATTGTGGATTGGTGGAATGTGCCCAAACCAGCTGGTAGAGCTGCAAAGTGACTTTCCTGCCTATTCACATCTACGCTTCTTGCTTTTAGAAAGAAAGCTGATTACAAATTCTTCCTTGCGCATAAGCCCAGAAAATGGGAAATATGTTGGCAGACTACACGTGTTTGGTATTACAGGAGTGGGTGTGCAATAATCCAACCCATTTTTTTTCACGAGGCGCACAGTTGTGGCATTGTTACTTGTGTCATTAATTATTCTTCCCTAGGCTAGGCTCGGGCGCGGTAGGATGAGTTGTGGGCCCCAAACAAATTTCAAGGCATGTCCCATTTGTGACAGATTCCAACGCTCCTTCAACCAAATTTCTAGGGCAGTTTGCAAATATATCCAATGGCAATTAAAAAACAATTAGAAATACACCTTGGGAGCCCAGAACTATATTATCCAAAACCAGCAAGACAGAAGGAATGTGGGAATGGCAGCTTCCCCGTTCCCCCGTGCTTTATTTTTTAAGTTTCCCACCTATTTTTTGGAATGGGAGATCACTCCCTAGACATTCCACTGGGATGTACTGAGGAAATAGGAAGACTTCAGGGTTTTTGGGATCCAATTCTTCCCAGAATCCATTACAGGGTTGGTTTCATTTCCTTCTCTGTAAAAACCTGCCAGTAGAATAAACTCAAAGAAATGGATTATTCTCTTATTTAAAAACCTCTCCAAAGTTGCATTGTCAAAACAGAATAGAACAGGGAGAACCACTTTAGTGTTACTCTTGTTCTCTGTTTTCCACAACAGAAACAGAAAAATAATTCTGCCAAACAAACTTAATCCTCTTGTTGATGGACTTCTGTTCCATAATGAATTAAACCTAGCAAAAAGGGTTTGCAGTTTTGCCATTTTTGTGTTTGGGCACAACGGGGATTTTACATGCAACGCAGTGAGCCAAAGGAGAAGAGGGTGGAATCTGTCTTCTGCACAGCTGTTTGATGGGTTCAACCACCATTCCGACTGGAAACTCTAGAGATTTTAATCTAAGAATGCAAGAGAATTCCTAGCAGCTTGGTACTTGGCCAAATTTAGCCATCAGCAGACATATAAAAATAAACCCTATTTATGAAGTATTCAGAAGGAACAACCAAAGGTCCCACATCTTTTCACCAACACCCAGATGAGCAGGAACCACCACCAATCACCACCATAAGCCCCAGACAATAGCATGCCAATCAGAGAAGATTGGCATGCTACCTCCAATCCACATATTCTGCCCAAACCCACACAAGGCTGGTAGGACAAGCTGCTATCTACCCACCCACCCACCCACCCACCTACCCATCCCTCCCTCCCTCCCAATCTAGCCGGCCAGCAAACCATGTAAGAGC
Source organism: Python bivittatus (assembly GCF_059951505.1). Lineage (NCBI taxonomy): Eukaryota > Metazoa > Chordata > Lepidosauria > Squamata > Pythonidae > Python > Python bivittatus. The sequence continues at coordinate 1,820,948 of NW_028277057.1, read as the reverse complement.
ACTGAAATTTTATCTAGTTTGGGAATGAAATGTTTGCAAGAAATGTTTGCGGGGAACACCAAGAACTCCATAATTCAACTTTGAGCTGCATACGTAGTCCCCTGTTGCAACTCCATTTGAGTTTGTATGCGTGTGAGTATGTGCGCTTGGGGGTGTGCATTCAAGGCACTAAGCACAGGTTTTTCAGTTGAACACCTAAATATTTAGCTCCCCCTAGTGTTAATTTACAAATTTAATACTGTAAAGCTATTATTTTATCATAGCTCGTCCCCACATCCTGATGGCCACAGTGCAAAGACCCTTCACCGACTGTTTTTGAGGGGGGTGTCCTCATGTTTCTCCTCCACCTCATTCCCAGTTCACTGCTGATGCAGCCTTGAGCTAAATTTAGTTGTTCCCATTGGGAACAGGTATTTTCCTTTTCTCCCAACCCCAAAGTTCCCTTGCAGACAATTTAGGGTACCTTGGAACAGGCCTGAGGATGACAATGTCAAGGATGGTGAACTGTACTCTCTATTGCCATTTTGTCTGTGGCTGTTAGAGGGAACAAACATCTGTTTTTTTTATGCTGGAACATCGAACTTCCAGGAGATTGATGGATGTCAGCTGGGAATCCTGCTACTTGGTGTGTGTGAAGGTTATGTGTATGGGTGCATGTGCTCTTTGTGTGCGCACCCTGGGAGATGGTAAATGGAGGAAAGCCTGTAAGACAGGTGCCCCCTCATCTACACCCCCACAGGCATATACACATGTGGAAAGAGAAGAAGTCTGTTTGCAATTTTCAGGATCAAAAAATGTATTCGGTTCTGTTGGAAAGTAGTTATTAGAAAGCTGAACTAATGCTATTTTAAAAGAGAAGTTAGGGTTTCACCATTATAGGAGGAGAGGGTCACATAGACAGATAAAGGAATGAGACGAAAGCGTTTATGCTTCTAGCAACAGAGATCAGGCTTGCTGATTAGAAAGTGAGAAATCAGGCTGTTTAGAAAGTTAAACTTGAGAATTGTAGAATTAGGCATGTGCAAACTAGTTGTTTGTGCCTGACTATAAAATGGTGCTGCACCCCTGGCTGGGGGCGAGCTGCACTCAATGCTTTTGCCTTGTGTGCTAAATAAATGTTTTGAACTCTAATTGTGGCTTCTGGCATTTGATCTGAGCAAAGAGTGAACCATAGGGAAGAAATTCTTCAACAGTTCAGTAAATGATTTTAAGCAGATGGGGAACTTGAGTGGGATTGCAGGACGCACCAAACGATCAGCACATTTTAGCCTAGCGTGTTGTGGGAATCCTACTCCAACCTCTATTCACTTCACGTCTTTCACCAGGTCAGTTACAAGCTTGGTTAGTTTTCACTTTAGTTGTCTGTCGATTTGCAGGCTAATGTCTTAGTTTTTATTGGAAAACGCCTAACATGTGCATAGATTATTGAAAGTTAAAATACGGATCAATTCCTAGCTTGATTTAAGCATTGACGAAATCTTTTGTGCTAATAACTGCCTGTACACTTTATTTCTGTAACTTGTGACAGCTAACTCGTGTTCCCTCTTGATTTTTTTCCCCCACATGCTTCCTTTTTTGAATATGCCTTTTCAGCTCGACCACCTTCGCCCTCTTGCAAATGCTTTTGCCGTACGGTACGTCAGACCTTTGGAAGTTTTGTTTTAGTCCATCGAAGTCAAGTTAGTTCCACCTTCATTTATAGTTTCTAATTATGCAAGAGTGAGGCATTAAGTGCCCAGGAAAAGGACGTGGATGTTTTAATTATCTTGTGGTTCATGCCAATGCAAAGCTTGGGTTAATTCAGTCATCAGGACCACCACATTGTCCTTAGAGCAACACTGTAAGATGTATGGACTCCAACTCCCAGCATTCCCCAGCCAGCCATGCTGGCTGGGGAATGCTGGGAGTTGAAGTCCACTTGTCTTAAAGTTGCTAAGCTTGAGAAACACTGCCTTAGAGTAATAGGGTAAATTCAGCGAGCCAGGGTTACGTTAACCATGGTTCACAGGTTTGCCTGCTTCGCTTTGGGAGCTCAATTGCTCCGCAGCCCATCCAGCACCAATACGAGTCTCCCCATTCCCTTCAACGGCGCCCCTTCCTTAAAGGTAGCCATAGCAACAACACACCGATCACCCTCCCTCTCACAGCAATCGCGGGCTGTGACGCAAGCCCGCGCGAAAGGCTCTTTGGGCTACCCCTCCCCTACTGACGTTGGATTGGGTGAACCGCCCGACCCCGTCCCCTCCGCTGCGTACGATTCGTCAGGAAACGAAGCCCGCGAGCCATCGTTGGCTGGATCTTCCTTCTCTTGTCTTTCCTCCCGCCTCTTTCGCTTTCCCTTCGGGCCCCGCCTCTTTTCTGGCGCGTCACGGAGCTTCCCTCCTCCGCTTCCCGCGCGAAAGGAGGAGGGCGGCACCGTAAAGCCGAGGAGGGAGGAGGCCGTTTGAGCGCTTGCGCGCGCCTGCCCTTGCCGCGGTGCACGCCGGGATACGGAGCCGCGCTCTCTAAGGCCAGGCAGGAGGAGTCAAGATGGACGCAGGCTTTTTCCGCGTAAGTGCTGAGGAGGGATGGGGGCCAGCTGGGCCGGGTGCACCGGAGAAGCGGAGACGGAGTGCCGAAGGCTCTCCAAGCAGTCCGAAGCGAGTCCTCAGTCTCCTCAGGGTGGCCGGCGCAGCTGTTTCGCTGCTTTCCTTCCTCCCCCGCGATCCTGCCAGGAGCCGAGCAGAGAAAATGGCGGCGGAGGCGGCGACTCTCTTCAGCGCGCGGTAGAAACCGAGGAGGAGGACTGAGGAGAAAGTGCTGCGTTCCCCTCCCGCCCGCCTAGCGCCGTCCCCTTTGGTTCCGTCCGTGCATTTTCTTGCGGCCTCTTCGCTCTTTTGGCGCGAATTATTATTTTGAGGCCTCGCGAGAAGGAAGCGGAGGGGCCTGTCGGGGCTTTCCTCCTCCGGCAGCAGCCTTCCTCAACCTGGCGCCCTCCTGTCGGGGCGGACTACAGCATCCATCAGTCCTGGCCAGGTTGAGAGAGGCTCGCCTACTTAGTGCTTCTCTTACCCCCGCCATGCACACACATTCCCGAGTTCCGTGCTTCACATTGCAATTTATTATTACAAAGATTAACACCATTATTGTATGATTTGCGTGGGAGTTTAAGCGTGCCCGATAAGCCAAGAGGTTTGCCTGTTTGTAATAAGAAAACTATCCTGGTTAACTCCAGAAACCTCATGGATTTAATTTTTTTATTTTTTATAATTATTTTTTTTTGTGGGCGGGATCCTTTCTGATTTCTTTGACCGGTGGGGAAAATTGTGTGACAGAATCTGCAAATGAATAGTTTTCTAATTCGAAGGGGTTCTTTCAAGCTCAGCTTGTTTGCAGTGAAAACTTAGAATGTGGCCAGTTCTCTTTTGTAAGTACTGCAGAAAGTTATTAACCTTATGGGGAAGAGAAACAGTAACTTTGTTCAGGATCCCAAATTTTACAGCCCTGAAATCAAAGTGAGAGGTGGAAGATCAGTACATTCATTCAATGAAAATCCTCTAAATAAAGTGTGAAGACATGTGTTAGAATGTCTTTGGGGTTTGGAGAAAGCTGGTATAAGCTAATTAATTAAAAAGACTGTATTACCACTGTATTACAACAGTTAATATTACTGAAATTGGACTGGTGACCTCTAGTTTGTGAGGAGTCTTTGGGCCAGTCAGATGCACTCAACCCCACCTCACTTTGTGGGCATGAAGTTAAAAAGCATGCCCATATAGATTGCCTTGAGCACTGTGAGAAAAACTTGTGAATAAATGATAATCAACCTGGGGTATTGCTAGTTTGTGACAGTGACTCTTACATAGTACTAAAGTGCACTGCTGTTTACCTTCTAGATCAATAGGCTTAGAGACGTGAATAATCCCAAAATGCTGGGATTACAGTCTGCCTGTTACTGGCAGTGATACTTTGTGCTTGACCCGTGACATGTATACTAAAAGGTCAGCAGCCTTTCTTGCATGTGTACTGGGGCTGGATACCAAGCAGGTCACTGGTCAGATATGACCACAGTGAGTTATTATGTAACAGTATATTTCATGTTATGTAAGTGGCAGTTGGCCTGGAATGGCAGTAGTGTTGGCCCATGCTTAGCCTACTGGAATCCCTGCATGCTGGACTGGGCATTTCCTGCCCTACAACTCTGCCCAAACAATGTGGGTGCTTTCCTTTCCAATTAAATCTTAAGACATTTCAAAACCAAAATAAAGTTTAGAAGAAAGCATGGATTAAACATGCTTTACGAATCTGAAAAAGTTTGGCTAAATAAATCAATTTTGAAGCAAGAACAATAACAACTAAAAATAGAACAAATAAGTCTAAGATCTGAACTGTGAAACTCATTCTATGAAAAGCAAATGTATTATTTACATCAAGTCACCTAAGCTTTACCTAAAGGAAAATTTGGTTTCTACAATGTATATCCCCTCACTCTTTCATATATGCGGATCTTATTTTCCTTAGTTTGCAAATTATTGAAAGTAAATCCCAGTTTAACAGAACAGTGAACCTCTAACTTCTAATAAGTTATTGTTTCAATTTTCTCATTTTAATAATGTTGTAAATCTTCAGAGTAATTGCTTTTATCTTTATCTTTTAATATCTTACTGCTAAATGCTATTTTAGAGAGCCAGTTTGGTGTAGTGGTTAAGGTATCAGGCTAGAAACCCGGAGACCATGAGTTCTAGTCCCATCTTAGGCATGAAGCCAGCTGAGTGACCTTGGGACAGTCATTCTCAGAAAAGAGGCAGTGGCAAACCACTTCTGAAAAACTTTGCCAAGAAAACTGCAGAGACTTGTCCAGGCAGTCACCAGGAGTCAAAAACTGACTTGAAGGCACCAAAACAAAAAACAAAAAACCCCCCCAAAACAGTACTTTAGTCTTTTTATTGTGGTAGATACAAATACAATAAATACGTTAAGATAATGACACTACAAGCTGCGAAGAAATTAAGCCATATTTGATTTGCTTTTTACAGATACCTCATGTTAATTCAGAAATGTTAGATTTCTAGGAGGCTGTATGATGTTCTGATTTTCTTAAGATACAGCTTATAGTTGACAAGCCAGAAGTTCATCAAAAGTGTTTTGGGATCAGTAAAGTGAAGTTGAGGACAAGGTTTTAGCTTGAAACAATAGGTGTAATTGAATTTTTTATTGTTATAGGGTACAAGTGCAGAACAGGACAACCGCTTCAGCAACAAACAGAAGAAGCTACTAAAGCAACTGAAATTTGCAGAATGCCTTGAAAAGAAAGTACGTTCATACTGTTATATTTAATGAATTTATTTTATTTTTAATACGTATTTGACTTTGCATGGATAGCTTATAGCTGCAACTGTTCAAGTGAGACTTATTTGGAATTTTGGAGCCATGCTGTAACAGAATGACTAGATGCAGAAGATAGATTAGGTCCAAGTTCCAGTGTATACATCCATTTCCTTTGCAACAGTTTTGTTTCAAATCCACTCTAATCCAAATTCCCTATAACAGAAGGCGATTGATGTATTTCAGAGACATGTAACTACCAAGAAGCTGAGAATAGAGCAAAAGTGAAGTTTGAACTCCCAAGGTTAGCTCACATATATTTTCCCCCACCAAAATACCCATTTCTCATATGAACTGGTGATGATCAGAGGAAGAGTGGCTGGGGACACTTCAAATCAGAGCACAGTTATCACATCCCACCATCTGAATAAAAGCATCTCACTTCAGAACAAAAGAATAAAATATTTTTAATTTAAAACATTAGAAAGGAAGGGGATTGTATTACAGTGAAGTCAATGGGAATGTGGAGATTCCCTACACAGGAATTGCAGTTAGTTACAGATAATACCCTTTGGAAGAATTGTTACAGTTTAGGAAAATTCTATTTATCACTGCAGATAGTTAGATTACATTAAAAATCAGCTCCAGCAAATTATCTTTAATAAATGGCTTCCAGTAATAAGTAAGAAAGCTACTAAAAAAGTAGAAACCACATTGATTGATTGATTGACATGTGGCATATACACTATACCACCATTTCTCAACCGTGGCGACTTTAAGATCTTTAAGCACATCTTAAAGTTGCTAAGGTTGAGAAACACTGCACTGTGCATATATATGTATTGTTCTTTATCTGTATGTTAATGAAAGCCTCAGTATCTTCCAAAATTGCTAGACTTCTATATTTCTCAACATGAGTGAGAATTATGGAGGGGAATCTTATCTGGAGAGCATATTATAGGATGCAAAGGTTTTACAATAGTAATTACAGCATCAAGCAAGATAGCTTATCTTCAAATTGTTTGTCTCATTATTCTGTAGGTGGACATGAGCAAGGTAAACCTGGAAGTAATCAAGCCATGGATAACAAAGAGAGTAACAGAAATCCTTGGATTTGAAGATGATGTAGTAATTGAATTTATATTCAATCAATTGGAAGTGAAGGTAATGATTTTGCTGTGGTTGTTTTTCCATATATGTAAATGTATTGCATAATTATTCTGTGTAAACTGCAATTTTTCTGTCAAAAAACCAGTTGAAATTAGGAGGGATTTTGTTGCAATGCATATTGTGAATAATTCACTTTGTAAAACTTTTTAAGGTTGACAGTTTTAGTGAAGGTGCATAGTATGCAAAACTGCTGAGGTGAAAAATCAGACTTAATGTGTTGATTTTGCTGTTACGTGTTAAGCTACTTTGACAGCAATTTTCTAATGATGATGTGATTTATGATTTAAAAGGCCTGAACCAAAATGGAAGTTATTCCTTGCGTCTGAAGTATAGCACCATCACCTTATTAGGTCACAGCAGAGTGAGTGTCCAATGTCGCTCTGACCAACTCCCTTGATGATGCAGTGTGTGTTTGGAGGTGAGTTGTGTAAAGTGGCCGAACCAAAGACAGACAAAGCATCCAACAGAAAGAAATTGGGCAAAGCTTTACACTGCTCTTGAAATTGTTTTGAATTAAATCACTTTAAATATAAAGAATGAAGTGCAGTTCTAAATTGGTAAGAGGCGTTCAGTGGAGACCTACTCTGTTTAGAACTATGTCTTTGTTCAGCTGGGATGGTGGGCTTATTATATAATTGTAAAACTACACTTCAGTTTAATTTAGAAAGAAAGTTTAAAGGTTCAAGCCGTTTCTCACTGAAATCAGTGGCAAGGCACCCCTCTGATATCAGCGGAGCTGGACTGCACCACTGGAATACAGCTAATCGATAACCAGACATACTGTATAGCATGAACTGCGTAAATGAATTTGCGTTCATGATAAACACAGTCTTTTATTTTACACAGTCTGCCACTGCATTCCAAGAGATAGTAAAGTGTTTCTCTGAACCATTGGCAAAATGTTCTTGTTCTAATATTCTTTATGCTCAATCTTTCTTCCAAAGAATTCATCTTTGTGATTTGACTGAACAGTTGAAATTTCAACTGAGAAAGGTATTGCCGTTTTTTAAAAAAAAGCCATGCTGTAATTTTGAATGTAGGTTTTTATTTTTTTAAGTATCCCTATTTGGAATCCTTAATGTACTTTCATAGAAATTCAGTTGGGGAAGCAGGTTTAGGGGAATCAGATGAAGTATGAGATTATGGTAGGAAGTAGCTTACTAATATGTATTAATATAATAAAAAACCTAAGTGTGCAGTTTTAATTCCCCTTCATAGAAAGCATGATTTGAACTTTAGAACTTTTAAAAAACATTTTTTTCCTTTCTGTGGTTGTGTACTCATTATTGCTTGTTCGTCTTTTGCAATTTAGATAAATGGTATAACATTAAACTCAAGGTGGTTGAGTTGCAGTAGGGAGTCGGAAGCAAGCCAAGGGAACATCTTTCTCTACAGGGGACTTGGCGATTCCAAACCCCCCCCAAAGTTCCAAGAAGAAAAAGAAGACACCTGGAATCTGTACTTGCTTTGTGCTGTTGAGCTGTGCTTGTTACATGGACCTTGTTGCTTTGACCAACAACTTTAGAACTAAATTGCCCACCTGTACCGTGAACCACATTTGACCTCTTAATCCTTTGTGGGCATAACATAATTGTCATTAAGAAAACGATGGCAGCTTTCATTCCATAAACTAGTTAGTGGAGGCTTAGTTTAGTTTACTGACGGAAGTAAGAAAATGCATGCGTAAATTCTTTTTCAGTTTTCTTAGCAGGATTTCAGTTATATTGTAGATGATGATTCTGTAATGTTAAGTGTACAGCTTCTGTCCATTGTACGGATAACTTAAAAAGATTTTTCAAGCAGCAGTACCAAAGAATGCTGGGGGAAAATGTTTAGAAAGTTAATTAGAAGAAACGTACACCATCTGTTATGATGCTGCTATGGCAAATTCATGGCCC